>NC_052161.1:85690555-85898860 GCF_902713615.1 Scyliorhinus canicula
AGGAGGCCATTCAGCCCCTCTCGAACCTGTGTATCAGGGGCAAGAGGAGGCCATTCAGCCCCTCTCGAACCTGTGTATCAGGGGCAGGAGGAGGCCATTCAGCCCCTCTCGAACCTGTGTATCACGGGCAGGAGGAGGTCATTCAGCCCCTCTCGAGCCTGTGTATCAGGGACAGGAGGAGGCAATTCAGCCCCTCTCGAGCCTGTTGCACTGGAACAAAGCATTCTGAAACGTATGATGCCATCAAACAGACTTTCAAGCATCAGTGTTATTCACTTTGGTTCACAAACGAATCTATCCAGAACTGAGAGTGCTGCACTGTTTGGAGAATCAGTACTGGGTGGGTGCTGCTCTGTCAGAGGGTCAGTAGTGAGGGAGTACCACACTGTCGGAGGGTCAGTATTATGAGGGAGTGCTGCACAGTCGGGGGAGCGCCAAACTGTCAGAAAATCAGTCCTCAGGGAGTGCCGCAATGTCAGAGGGTCAGTACTGAGGGAGCGCTGGACTGTTGGAGGGTCAGTACTGAGGGAGCACTGCACTGTCAGAGGGTCAGTACTGAAGGAACGGCGCACTGTCAGAGGGTCAGTACTGAGGGAGCGCCGCAATGTCAGAGGGTCAGTACTGAGGGAGCGCTGGACTGTTGGAGGGTCAGTACTGAGAGAGCACCACAATGTCAGAGGGTCAATACGGAGGGAGTACCGGACCATTGGAGGGTCGGGACTGAGAGAGCGCCGCAAAATGTCAGAAGGCCAGGACAGAGGGAATGCCAAACTGCTGGAGGGTTAGTATGGAGACAGCGCTACACTGTCGGTGGGTCAGTGCTGGGCGAGGGCGACAGTGTTAGAGGATCAGTACTGAGGGAGTCCTGCACTGTCAGAGAGTTAGTACTGAGGGAGTGCCGCACTGTCAGAGGGTCAGTACTGAGGGAGTGCCGCACTGTCAGAGGGTCAGTACTGAGGGAGTGCTGCACAGTCGGGGGGAGGCAGTACTGAGGGAGTGCTGCACAGTCGGAGGGGCAGTACTGAGGGAGTCCCGCACTGTCAGAGGTGTCAGTACTGAGGGAGTGCTGCACAGTCGGAGGGTCAGTACTGAGGGAGTGCTGCACTGTCAGAGGGTCAGTACTGAGGGAGTGCCGCACTGTCAGAGGGTCAGTACTGAGGGAGTGCTGCACTGTCAGAGGGTCAGTACTGAGGGAGTGCTGCACAGTCGGGGGGAGGTAGTACTGAGGGAGTGCTGCACTGTCAGAGGGGCAGTACTGAGGGAGTGCTGTACTGTCGGAGGATTAGCACTTAGGAAGCACACTGTCGAGGGGTTAAGTACTGAGCGAATGCTGCATTGTCGGAGGGTCAGTGCTTGGCGAATGCCGCACTGTATCGGGTCACTGCTGAGTGAGCGCTGCACTTCTGGAGCGTCAGTAGTGAGGGAGCGCTGCAGTGTCGTAGTATCACTACTGAGGAAGCGTCACACTGTCGGAGGGTCAGTACTGAGGAAATGCCACACTGTTGGACGGTACGTATTGAGGGAATACTGCACTATTGGATGGTCAGTACCGAGGGAGTGCTGCAGTGTCGGAGGGCCAGTGCTGGACAAGGGCTGCCCTGTCGGAAGGTCAGTATTGAGGTAGCGCCGTACTGTCGGAGGTTCAGTACTGAGGGAGCCAATGCTGGAGATCCAATGCAGCGCGAAGACTGCAGTGTCAGTCGGTTAGTACTGAGGAAGAGCTGCCCTGTCAGCGTTTTGGGGGAATGCAATTCTGTCGCAGGGTCAGTACTGATAGATCGCTGTATGGTCAGATGGTTAGTATTGAGGAAGCACCACACTGTTGGAGGGTCAGTACTGAGGGAGTGACACGCTGCTGGTGGGTCAGGACTGAGGTAGAGCAGCACTGTCAGAGGGTCAGTACTGAGGGAGTTCCGCACTGTCGGAGGGTCAGTACTGAGGGAGTGAGCACTGTCTGAGGGTCAGTACTGAGGGAATTCTGCACTGTTAAAGGAGGGTCAATATTGAGGGAGTGCCGCACTGTCGGAAGGTTAGTACTGAGGGAGTGAGCACTGTCAGAGGGTCAGTACTGAGGGAGTGCCGCACATCGGAGGGTCAGTACCGAGGCAGTGGCGCACTGTCGGAGGATTGGTACTGAGGGAGCGCCGCACTGTCAGAGGATCAGTACTGAGGGAGTGCCACACTATCAGAGGGTCAGTACTGAGGGAGCACCACACTGTCTGACAGTCAGTACTGAGGGAGTGCCGTACAGTTGGAGGGTCAGTACTGAGGGAGTGCCACACTGTCAGAGGGTCAGTACTGAGGGAGTGCCACACTGTCTGACGGTCAGTACTGAGGGAATGTCGCACTGTCAGAGGGTCAGTACTGAGGGAGTGCTGCACTGTCAGAGGGTCAGTATTGTGGAAGTGCCGCACTGTCAGAGGGTCAGTATTGAGGGAGTGCCGCACAGTCGGAGGGTCAGTACTGAGGGAGTTCCGAACTCTCAGAGGGTCAGTACTGAGGGAGTGCCACGCTGTCAGAGGGTCAGTACTGAGGGAGTGCTGCATTGTCAGAGGGTCCGTACCAAGGGAGTTCCACACTCTGAAGGTCAGTACTGCGGGAGTGCAGCATTGTCGGAGGGTCAGTACTGTCATCTGAGAGTACCTTTAAGAAATGGATGTTTAAGCAATGTACCTTTAAGAAATGGAGCAGCTCATATTACTGAGTGTGGGTGGAGCTGGGTTTTTAGCTCAGCCAATTTTGCAGAGTTTTTAAATTTCAGTGTTGGGAAAATAAAGCTTGGGTGTGTCTGTGTTTGCAGTGAGCTGGATCTGCTGTGATCGCTGCCAGGAAAGAATATCTCTGAATCATTTGAGTGATTTAAACTCATAATAGTAATGTCTTTAACCTGATGTGTTTCTGTTTCAAGGTGTTAAGTCTTTTGGAGGTTTGTAGGAACATTTTGATGAATTTTTTAGTGTTGCCTTATTTTCGGGGTTATCTTTGAAGTAAGGGGTGTTAAGGGATCCAATGTTTATTTAAAAAGGTTCAGTTGAATTCATGGAATAAACATTGTTTTGTGTTTTAAAACCCACGTGTCCATAATTGTAATACCACACCTGGAGACCAAGCCGTGTGCTTCAAAAGCAACAATACATGAAAGGGAGAGGTTGGTTGAACTCCATGATACATTTTGGGGTTCTGAAATCGCCGCTCCCATAACAGTACTGAGGGAGTAACGCACTGTTGGATGTCAGTACTGAGGGATTGACGCACTGTTTGAGGGTCAAGACTGAGGGAGTGCCACACTGTCAGTGGGTCAGTATTGAGGGAGTGCTGCACTGCCAGAGTGTCAGTACTGAGGGAGTGCTGCATTGTCAAAGGGTCTGTACTGAGGGAGCGCTGCACTGTCAGAGGGTCAGTACTGAGGGAGCACTGCACTGTCAGAGGGTCAGCACTGAGGGAGCGCCGCACTGTCTGACAGCCAGTACTGAGGGAGTGCCACACTGTTAGAGGGTCAGTACTGAGGGAGTGCCGTACAGTTGGAGGGTCAGTACTGAGGGAGCGTCGCACTGTCAGAGGGTCAGTACTGAGGGAGCGTCGCACTGTCAGAGGGTCAGTACTGAGGGAGCGTCGCACTGTCAGAGGGTCAGTACTGAGGGAGCGTCGCACTGTCAGAGGGTCAGTAAGGGAGCGTCGCACTGTCAGAGGGTCAGTACTGAGGGAGCGTCGCACTGTCAGAGGGTCAGTACTGAGGGAGCGTCGCACTGTCAGAGGGTCAGTACTGAGGGAGCGTCGCACTGTCAGCGGGTCAGTACTGAGGGAGTGCTGCACTGTCAGAGGGTCAGTACTGAGGGAGCGTCGCACTGTCAGAGGGTCAGTACTGAAGGGGTGCTGCACTGTCAGAGGGTCAGTACTGAAGGAGTGCTGCACTGTCAGAGGGTCAGTACTGAGGGAGCTCCCTCAGGAGACTGACCTTCCCACAGTGCGTCGCTCCCTCAGGAGACTGACCTTCCAACAGTGTGGCACTCCCTCAGGAGACTGACATTCCAACAGTGTGGCTCTCCCTCAGTATTGACCCTCCTACACTGTGGCACTACCTCAGGAGACTTACCTTCCAACAGTATGGCACTCCCTCAGGAGACTGACCTTCCAACAGTGCGGCACTCCCTCAGTACTGACCCTCTGACAGTGTGGCACTCCCTCAGTACTGACCCCCCGACAGTGCGACACTACCTCAGGAGACTGACCTTCCAACAGTGTGGCACTCACTCAGGAGACAGACCTTCCAACAGTGCGGCGCTCCCTCAGGAGACTGACCTTCCAACAGTGTAGAACTCCCTCAGTACTGACCCTCCGACAGTGCGGCACTCCCTCAGCAGACTGACCTTCCAACAGTGCGGCGCTCCCTCAGTACTGACCTTCCAACAGTGTGGCGCTCCCTCAGGAGACAGACCTTCCAACAGTGTGGCGCTCCCTTAGGAGACTGACCTTCCAACAGTGCGGTGCTCCCTCACGAGACTGACCTTCCCACAGTGCGGCGCTCCCTCAGGAGATTGACCTTCCAACAGTGCATGCTCCCTCAGGAGACTGACCTTCCCACAGTGCGGCGCTCCCCCAGGAGACTGACCTTCCCACAGTGCGGCGCTCCCTCAGGAGACTGACCTTCCAACAGTACGGCACTCCCTCAGGAGACTGACCTTCCAAAAATGCGGAGCTCCCTCAGGAGACTGACCTTCCCACAGTGCGGCGCTCCCTCAGGAGACTGACCTTCCAACAGTGCGGCGCTCCCTCAGGAGGCTGACCTTCCTACAGTGCGGCGCTCCTTCAGGAGGCTGACCTTCCTACAGTGCGGCGCTCCCTCAGGAGACTGACCTTCCCACAGTGCGTCGCTCCCTCAGGAGACTGACCTTCCAACAGTGTGGCACTCCCTCAGGAGACTGACCTTCCAACAGTGTGGCACTCCCTCAGGAGACTGACCTTCCTACAGTGCGGCGCTCCCTCAGGAGTCTGACCTTCCAACAATACGGCACTCCCTCCGGAGACTGACCTTCCTACAGTGCGGCGCTCCCTCAGGAGACTGACCTACCAACAGTGCGGCGCTCCCTCAGGAGACTGACCTACCAACAGTGCGGCGCTCTCTCAGGAGACTGACCTTCCAACAGTGTGGCACTCCCTGACGAGACTGACCTTCCAACAGTGTGGCACTCCCTCAGGAGACTGACCTTCCAACAGTGCGGCGCTCCCTCAGGAGACTGACCTTCCAACAGTGCGGCGCTCCCTCAGTACTGACCTTCCAACAGTGCGGCGCTCCCTCAGTACTGACCCTCTGACAGTGCGGCGCTCACTCAGGAGACTGACCCTCTGACAGTGCGGCACTCCCTCAGTACTGACCCTCCGACAGTGCGGCACACCCTCAGGAGACTGACCTTCCAACAGTGCGGCACTCCCTCAGTACTGACCCTCTGACAGTGCGGCACTCCCTCAGTACTGACCCTCCGACAGTGCGGCACTCCCTCAGGAGACTGACCTTCAAACAGTTCGGTGCTCCCTCAGTACTGACCCTCTCACAGTGCGGCGCTCCCTCAGTACTGACCTTCCAACAGTGCGGCGCTCCCTCAGGAGACAGACCTTCCAACAGTGTGGCGCTCCCTTAGGAGACTGACCTTCCAACAGTGCGGTGCTCCCTCACGAGACTGACCTTCCCACAGTGCGGCGCTCCCTCAGGAGACTGACCTTCCAACAGTGCGTGCTCCCTCAGGAGACTGACCTTCCCACAGTGCGGCGCTCCCTCAGGAGACTGACCTTCCCACAGTGCGGCGCTCCCTCAGGAGACTGACCTTCCAACAGTGCGGCACTCCCTCAGGAGACTGACCTTCCAAAAATGCGGAGCTCCCTCAGGAGACTGACCTTCCAACAGTGCGGCGCTCCCTCAGGAGACTGACCTTCCAACAGTGCGGCACTCCCTTAGGAGACTGACCTTCCAAAAATGCGGAGCTCCCTCAGGAGACTGACCTTCCCACAGTGCGGCGCTCCCTCAGGAGACTGACCTTCCCACAGTGCGGCGCTCCCTCAGGAGGCTGACCTTCCTACAGTGCGGCGCTCCTTCAGGAGGCTGACCTTCCTACAGTGCGGCGCTCCCTCAGGAGACTGACCTTCCCACAGTGCGTCGCTCCCTCAGGAGACTGACCTTCCAACAGTGTGGCACTCCCTCAGGAGACTGACCTTCCTACAGTGCGGCGCTCCCTCAGGAGACTGACCTACCAACAGTGTGGCACTCCCTGACGAGACTGACCTTCCAACAGTGCGGCGCTCCCTCAGGAGACTGACCTTCCAACAGTGCGGCACTCCCTCAGGAGAATGACCTTCCTACAGTGCGGCACTCCCTCAGGAGTCTGACCTTCCAACAATACGGCACTCCCTCCGGAGACTGACCTTCCTACAGTGCGGCACTCCCTCAGGAGACTGACCTACCAACAGTGCGGCGCTCACTCAGGAGACTGACCTACCAACAGGGCGGCGCTCCCTCAGGAGACTGACCTTCCAACAGTGCGGCACTCCCTGACGAGACTGACCTTCCAACAGTGCGGCGCTCCCTCAGTACTGACCTTCCAACAGTGCGGCGCTCCCTCAGCACTGACCCTCTGACAGTGCGGCGCTCACTCAGGAGACTGACCCTCTGACAGTGCGGCACTCCCTCAGTACTGACCCTCCGACAGTGCGGCACACCCTCAGGAGACTGACCTTCCAACAGTGCGGCACTCCCTCAGTACTGACCCTCCGACAGTGCGGCTCTCCCTCAGTACTGTCCTTCCAACAGTGTGGCGCTCCCTCAGGAGACTGACCTTCTAACAGTGTGGCACTCCCTCAGGAGACTGACCTTCCCACAGTGCGGCGCTCCCTCAGGAGACTGAACTTCCGACAGTGCGGCGCTCCCTCAGGAAACTGAACTTCCAACAGTGCGGCGCTCCCTCAGGAGACTGACCTTCCAACAGTGCGGCGCTCCCTCAGGAGACTGACCTTCCAACAGTGTGGCGCTCCCTCAGGTGACTGACCTACCAACAGTGTGGCGCTCCCTCAGGAGACTGACCTTCCAACAGTGTGGCGCTCCCTCAGGAGACTGACCTACCAACAGTGTGGCACTCCCTCAGTACTGACCCTCTGACAGTGTGGCACTCCCTCAGCACTGACCCTCCGACAGTGCGGCACTCCCTCAGGAGACGGACCTTCCAACAGTGCAGCACTCCCTCAGGAGACTGACCTTCCAACAGTGCGGCGCTCCCTCAGGAGACTGACCCTCTGACAGTGTGGCACTCCCTCAGTACTGACCCTCCGACAGTGCGGCACTACCTCAGGAGACTGACCTTCCAACAGTGCAGTACTCCCTCAGGAGACTGACCTTCCAACAGTGCGGCACTCCCTCAGTACTGACCCTCCGACAGTGCGGCTCTCCCTCAGTACTGTCCTTCCAACAGTGTGTCGCTCCCTCAGGAGACTGACCTTCCCACAGTGCGGCGCTCCCTCAGGAGACTGAACTTCCGACAGTGCGGCGCTCCCTCAGGAGACTGAACTTCCAACAGTGCGGCGCTCCCTCAGGAGACTGACCTTCCAACAGTGCGGCGCTCCCTCAGGAGACTGACCTTCCAACAGTGTGGCGCTCCCTCAGGTGACTGACCTACCAACAGTGTGGCGCTCCCTCAGGAGACTGACCCTTCCAACATTGCGGCGCTCCCTCAGGAGACTGACCTTCCAACAGTGTGGCGCTCCCTCAGGAGACTGACCTACCAACAGTGTGGCGCTCCCTCAGGAGACTGACCTACCAACAGTGTGGCACTCCCTCAGTACTGACCCTCTGACAGTGTGGCACTCCCTCAGCACTGACCCTCCGATAGTGCGGCACTCCCTCAGGAGACGGACCTTCCAACAGTGCAGCACTCCCTCAGGAGACTGACCTTCCAACAGTGCGGCGCTCCCTCAGGAGACTGACCCTGTGACAGTGTGGCACTCCCTCAGTACTGACCCTCCGACAGTGCGGCACTACCTCAGGAGACTGACCTTCCAACAGTGCAGTACTCCCTCAGGAGACTGACCTTCCAACAGTGTGGCGCTCCCTCAGGAGACTTACCTTCCAACAGTGTGGCACTCCCTCAGGAGACTGACCTTCCAACAGTGTGGCGCTCCCTCAGGAGACTTACCTTCCAACAGTATGGCACACCCTCAGGAGACTGACCTTCCAACAGTGCGGCACTCCCTCAGTACTGACCCTCTGACAGTGCGGCGCTCCCTCAGGAGACTGACCTTCCAACAGTGCGACACTCCCTCAGTACTGACCCTCTGACAGTGCGGCGCTCCCTCAGTACTGACCCTCTGACAGTGCGGGCTTCCCTCAGTAGTGACCCTCTGACAGTGTGGCACTCCCTCAGTACTGACCCTCTGACAGTGCGGCACTCCCTCAGTACTGACCCTCTGACAGTGCGGCGCTCCCTCAGGAGACTGACCTTCCAACAGTACGGCGCTCCCTCAGTACTGACCCTCCGACAGTGCGGCGCTCCCTCAGGAGACTGACCTTCCAACAGTGCGGCACTCCCTCAGGTGACTGAACTTCCAACAGTGCGGCACTCCCTCAGGTGACTGAACTTCCGACAGTGCGGCGCTCCCTCAGGAGACTGAACTTCCAACAGTGCGGCACTCCCTCAGGAGACTGACCTTCCAACAGTGCGGCGCTCCCTCAGGAGACTGACCTTCCAACAGTGTGGCGCTCCCTCAGGAGACTGACCTTCCAACAGTGCGGCGCTCCCTCAGGAGGCTGACCTTCCAACAGTGCAGCGCTCCCTCAGGAGACTGACCTTCCAACAGTGTGGCGCTCCCTCAGGAGACTGACCTTCCAACAGTGTGGCACTCCCTCAAGAGTTTGACCTTCCGACAGTGCGGCGCTCCCTCGGGAGACAGACCTTCCCACAGTGTGGCACTCCCTCAGGAATCTGACCTTCCTACAGTGCGGCGCTCCCTCAGGAGACAGACCTTCCCACAGTGTGGCACTCCCTCAGGAGACAGACCTTCCCACAGTGCGGCGCTCCCTCAGGAGACTGGCCTTCCAACAGTGCGGCACTCCCTCAGCACTGACCCTCTGACAGTGCGGCACTCCCTCAGGAGACTGGCCTTCCAACAGTGTGGCGCTCCCTCAGGAGACTGACCTTCCAACAGTGATGCGATCCCTCAATACCGACCTTCCAACAGTGTGGCACTCCCTCAGTACTGACGCTCCAACAGTGTAGCACTCCCTCAGTACTGACCTTCCAACAGTGCGGCACTCCCTCAGGAGACTGACCTTCCTACAGTGCGGCGCTCCCTCAGGAGACTGACCTTCCAACAGTGCGGCACTCCCTCAGGAGTCTGACCTTCCAACAGTGCGGCACTCCCTCAGGAGACTGACATTCCAACAGTGCGGCACTCCCTCAGGAGACTGACCTTCCAACAGTGCGCCACTCCCTCAGGAGACTGACATTCCAACAGTGCGGCACTCCCTCAGGAGACTGACCTTCCAACAGTGCAGTGCTCCCTCAGGAGACTGACCGCCCAACAGTGCGGCGCTCCCTCAGTACTGACCTTCCAACAGTGCGGCGCTCCCTCAGGAGACTGACCTTCTAACAGTGTGGCACTCCCTCAGGAGACTGACCTTCCCACAGTGCGGCGCTCCCTCAGGAGACTGAACTTCCGACAGTGCGGCGCTCCCTCAGGAAACTGAACTTCCAACAGTGCGGCGCTCCCTCAGGAGACTGACCTTCCAACAGTGCGGCGCTCCCTCAGGAGACTGACCTTCCAACAGTGTGGCGCTCCCTCAGGTGACTGACCTACCAACAGTGTGGCGCTCCCTCAGGAGACTGACCTTCCAACAGTGTGGCGCTCCCTCAGGAGACTGACCTACCAACAGTGTGGCACTCCCTCAGTACTGACCCTCTGACAGTGTGGCACTCCCTCAGCACTGACCCTCCGACAGTGCGGCGCTCCCTCAGGAGACTGACCTTCCAACAGTGCGGCGCTCCCTCAGGAGGCTGACCTTCCAACAGTGCAGCGCTCCCTCAGGAGACTGACCTTCCAACAGTGTGGCGCTCCCTCAGGAGACTGACCTTCCAACAGTGTGGCACTCCCTCAAGAGTTTGACCTTCCGACAGTGCGGCGCTCCCTCGGGAGACAGACCTTCCCACAGTGTGGCACTCCCTCAGGAATCTGACCTTCCTACAGTGCGGCGCTCCCTCAGGAGACAGACCTTCCCACAGTGTGGCACTCCCTCAGGAGACAGACCTTCCCACAGTGCGGCGCTCCCTCAGGAGACTGGCCTTCCAACAGTGCGGCACTCCCTCAGCACTGACCCTCTGACAGTGCGGCACTCCCTCAGGAGACTGGCCTTCCAACAGTGTGGCGCTCCCTCAGGAGACTGACCTTCCAACAGTGATGCAAGTCACATTTAACTTGTGCAGCTGCGCCCAACTCCGGGTCACCTGGTTGCCCAGTATCCAAAACTCGCCCCCACTACCTTGAACGGAAACTCCCTTAACTTTCTCTCCGGCACTCTGGTCTCAATCAGGAATACCTCGCTCTTTCCCATGTTCAACTTGTACCCGGAAAACCGACCAAAGTCCTCCAAGATCCCCATAAAGTGGGTCTGAAATATATAACAGGTCATCTGCGTACAGTGAAACCCTGTGCTCAACGCCCCCGCGCACTATCCCTTTCCAATCCCGCGACGCTCTAAGTGCCATTGCCATTGCAACAGTCGTGGACTCGCCAACATTAGGGGCATTCAAATGGTCATTGGACAAACATATGGATGACAAGGGAATAGTGTAGATGTGCTTTAGAGTGGTTTCACAGGTCGGCGCAACATCGAGGGCCGAAGGGACTGTACTGCGCTGTAATGCTCTATGTTCTATGTTCTAATGGCTCTATTGCCAGGGCAAAAAGCAAAGGGGAGAGCGGGCATCCCCACCTTGTCCCACAATGCAACTCAAAATATCCCGAGATCATCTGGTTCGTTCGCACACTTGCGACCGGTGCCTTATACACCAACCAGACCCAGTCCACAAACCCCTGCCCAATCCACAAACCCCTGCCCAATCCACAAACCCTGCCCAATCCATAAACCCCTGCCCAATCCACAAACCCCTACCCAATCCACAAACCCCTGCCCAATCCACAAACCCCTGCCCAATCCACAAACCCCTGCCCAGTCCACAAACCCCTGCCCAATCCACAAACCCCTGCCCAATCCACAAACCCCTGCCCAATCCACAAACCCCTGCCCAATCCACAAACCCCTGCCCAATCCACAAACCCCTACCCAATCCACAAACCCCTGCCCAATCCACAAACCCCTGCCCAATCCACAAACCCCTGCCCAGTCCACAAACCCCTGCCCAATCCACAAACCCCTGCCCAATCCACAAACCCCTGCCCAATCCACAAACCCCTACCCAATCCACAAACCCCTGCCCAATCCACAAACCCCTGCCCAGCCCACAAACCCCTGCCCAATCCACAAACCCCTGCCCAATCCACAAACCCCTGCCCAATCCACAAACCCCTGCCCAGTCCACAAACCTCTGCCCAATCCACAAACCCCTGCCCAATCCACAAACCCCTGCCCAATCCACAAACCCCTGCCCAATTTACAAACCCCTGCCCAGTCCACAAACCCCTGCCCAGTCCACAAACCCCTGCCCAATCCACAAACCCCTGCCCAATCCACAAACCCCTGCCCAATCCACAAACCCCTGCCCAGTCCACAAACCCCTGCCCAATCCACAAACCCCTGCCCAATCCACAAACCCCTGCCCAATCCACAAACCCCTGCCCAATCCACAAACCCCTGCCCAGTCCACAAACCCCTGCCCAGTCCACAAACCCCTGCCCAGACCTGAACCGCCCCAGCACCTCCCACAGATATTCCCACTCCACCCGGTCGAAAGCCTTCTCTGTGTCCACTGGCACGACCACCTCCACCTCCGGAGACATCATGTAGTAATACACGGGAGGCAGGAATTCCGTCACCACGCCAAACAGTGCTGCTAGCAGTCCAGTCAACTTAAGACTGGCTCACAAAGCCTACATAGGTGATTATATGGGCCCCCTCAATGAGCTATCATTGAGGGAGCTCATACTCCAATTGGCCAACCAATAAAGCCAATTGGAGTTCATTACCCCCCCCCCCCCCCCCCCCCCCCCACCACCAAAGGTCCGAGGAATTCCTGCCAGCTGGCATTCCTCTGAGCTTCTTCCTGCTCCTCATGTCCGGGTCTGTCACCTCTGTGTTGTCCGCCGGGTTGTTCTCCGAAGTGGGCGGGGTGTACCTTATAGGTGCCCGTCTTTTCCTTGACGACCTCCTTGGAAGTTGTTCTTCCTCCTCCTCGGGGAGAGGTGTCGCGGCGGCCTCGTCGAGTGTGTCCATCTCCGACTCTGATGACTGAATGACGGGGTCTGGAGAAATTGCTCGTGGCTGGGGTGTGGGTATCCTTTCCGTCTGGGCTATCCCAGCTTGAGGTGGTCCTGCTTTGCCTGCCTCCAGGTGTGGTTCCGCTGCCCTTATTTGGTCTAGGTGTTTCTTCAGCATCTTACCTCCTATTGAAACCTCATAGGATATGGGCTCTGTTTGGGACTCTACCGTGCCTTTGACCCACGTTGGTCCATTCCCATAATTCTTAACCCAAACCGGTGCCCCCACCTGGAAATGTCTCTGCTGCCGACTATTATCATGCCCCCTGTGTTGGGCCTCCTGTTGTTTCTCCACTTTCCCCGTTAAATTTGGGAAAAGGAGACTCAGTCTCGTTCGCAGCCGCCTTCCCATTAAGAGTTCAGCTGGTGGTATGCCCGTTGTGGAATGCGGTGTGGTCCTGTAATCAAACAGCCAGCGGGAGAGCTTTGTGTCTATTGACGCTGCTGGCTGCTTCTTCAGTCCCGCTCTCTCTGCCAGGCCGTTGGTCGCTGGAGCTAGCTTCGAGCTAGCATCTTCATTTTAGACACCCCTGGGTGTCCGTGATGTAACTCAGTTAAGATTGCCTGACGGCCCTGAGCTGGGACGATTACCCGGGCTCCCCATAATAGGATACCGTCTTCTACGGTTATTTGGTCCCTTCTGCTCCAGTATGGGTGCATCTGGGGCTCCACTGGTCTTTCCAGTTCCCCTATTAGCAGTAAATGCTTCATCTTGGCTAAAACTGGGCCTTTTTGCGTCCACAACCGAATATGTCGTGCATCTACTGGTAGGGTGTCCAAAAAATTTAGAGTCATTACTGTCTCCTCTACTTTTGGTATTTGTGGCGGAGTGTCTGGGAGGGGAAGTCTGCTCAAAGCATCTGCATGTGCTACTCGCGTTCCCGGTCTGTGCTCCAGAATGTATCTATATGCCACCAGTAGCAACGCCCAGCGTTGGATTCTAGCTGATGCAATCGGGGGTATTGACTTGTCTTCTTTTAATAACCCTAATAATGGCTTATGGTCTGTCACTATGGTGAATTTCCGCCCATACAGATACTAGTGACATTTGTTTTACTGCAAATATCACCGCCAGTCCTTCCTTCTCGATTTGGGCGTACTTCCTCTCAGCCATCGCCAAGGTCCTCGAAGCATAGGCTATTGGCCGTTCTTCCCCATTCCTTCCTCTATGGGCTAAGACGGCTCCTACCCCATAGGGGGATGCATCACAAGTGACCGCCAACTCCTTCCTTGGGTCATAATGCTCTAGGACATTTTCGGATGACAGCTGTTCCTTAATGTCCCTAAATGCTCGGTTTTGGCGGGTGGACCATTTCCATTCTTGCCCCTTTTTTAGTAGCTGGTGGAGGGGTTCTAGGATGGATTTATTTTCAATAAATTTTCCATAATAGGTTACCAACCCTAGAAATGATTGTAATTCCTGGACCGTGGTGGGAGCTGGGGCTTCTTTTATTGCCCTTACTCTGCCTTCTAATGGATGTAAGCCTGACTCGTCTACTTTATATCCCAGGTACGTCACTTGTGGGGCCAGAAAAACACATTTTTCCCTTTTTAGCCGTACGCCTGCCTTTGCGAAACGCCTGAGCACTTCCTCCAGGTTCCTTAAGTGTTCCCTATTTGTCCTACCCGTGATTAAGACATCGTCCAAATAAATCGTCACCTGCGGTAGTCCCTACAGAATATTTTCCATCGTACGCTGGAATATAGCGCAGGCTGATGACACTCCGAAAGGTAGCCTAGTATAACGAAAAAGGCCCTTCAGGGTGTTGATCGTAGCGAACTTCTGGGAGCCCTTGTCCAGTTTTAACTGCAGGTAGGCGTGGCTCATGTCTAGTTTCGTGAACAAAAGCCCACCTGCCAATTTGGCATATAGGTCGTCTATTTTCGGGATTGGGTATTTGTCCAGCAGTGCGTATTTGTTTACTGTCTGTTTGAAATCTCCA
Organism: Scyliorhinus canicula; assembly: GCF_902713615.1. Classification (NCBI taxonomy): domain Eukaryota; kingdom Metazoa; phylum Chordata; class Chondrichthyes; order Carcharhiniformes; family Scyliorhinidae; genus Scyliorhinus; species Scyliorhinus canicula. Next base: position 85,704,967 of record NC_052161.1, read on the forward strand.
CAGAGGCGTATCGAGCCATCTGGCTTCAAAATTGGTACCACCGGCGCTGCCCATTCCGAGAACTGTACTGGTCTGATAATACCGTCGCGCCGTAACCTTTCTATTTCGTCATCTACTTTCTTCCTTAATGCAAAAGGTACCGGCCTGGCCTTACAAAATTTCGGAAGGGCTTCTGGGCCCACGTGCAAAGTTGCTTTGGCGCCTATGATTTCCCCCAAACCTTCCTGGAAGACCTCCGGGTATTTTTGGAGTACTCCACTCAACTGCCCGCTTCCACTCTGGAAAATTTTCATCCAATCTAATTTTAGGTCTTTCAGCCAGTTCCGTCCAATTAAGCTCGGTCCGGAGCCCTCTACTATAGTCAACGGTAATCTGAGCAATTGTTTCTCATATTCCACAGGTACATGAGTCGTGCCTAGAACTTCCAGGGGTTCCCTCGTATAGGTTTTAAGTTTCGTCGATGTTTTTGTTAGGGTTAGTGGCTGGAGTCCATCTTTGATTTTTCTAAATGCTGCCACTCCCATTAATGATACGGCCGCACCCGTGTCTGTTTCCATTATTGTCGGCCGCCCGTTCACCCGTGGGGTAATCCTAATGGGTTCTGCTTTCTTCGTTGTAATATTATATAATTGTTCCCCTTCGGAGGAGGATGGGGCGTCTAGGTTGTGTACTTCCCTGCGTCCCCACCTGCTATTCCTCTTTTGCCACCTCCTTCTAGGGTTTCTGTCATTGTTACCCCACTCTGTCTGGTGCCAGAAACGGTCCTTCTCTGTTGGGGGAGCCTCAGCCGGTACTTCCCTCTGTCTCCAGTTAGTCCTGGCAGACTTGCGGGCAGTTCTGGGGTTTTCCTTTTTCCCTCTATTCCTCAGGTTTTTCCTGAGGGCGGCTATCTGGTAGCAGGACCTGTTGTGGTAGTCCCTCTCACAAGTATCTACCTCCTTTGGTGTGCCCTGTAGTTACTGCGCCCCATTTGCTGCCTTTTCTAGGGACAGTGCGAGCTGTAACGCCTGCTTGCAGTCTAGCTCTGTTTCTGCCAACAGGCGTTTCTGTATTGTGAAGTCGTTTATACCACACACTAACCGGTCCCGAAGCATTTCATTTAGCGTCGGGCCGAACTCACATTTTTCCGCCAGCCTTCTCAGGCGGGTCATGAAATTCGTGACTGACTCCCTGTCTTCCCCCTTCGCTGTGTAGAAACTGTACCTACGCAAAATGAGGGGTGGTTTTGGGTCGTAGTGCTCTTTCACCAATTCCGTTACTTCTTGGAAAGTTTTCGTGTCCGGTGCATCGGGATAAGTCAGACTACGTATAATAGCGAAAGCGGAGGGTCCGCACGCTGACAGCAGGATAAGCCGTCTCCTTTCCTCCGTCAGTATATCATTTGCCCGGAACAAGTAACACATTCTCTCCACATACTGGGACCAGTCCTCAATAGCCGGGTCGAATGCCTCTAACCTCCCAAAAAAGGGCATTTTTAAAATGGCAAGGCTTACCCTCCGAGTGCGGCAGCTGGTCTCTGCAAAATTCGTAGTTTACCTCGTCGCCACTGTAGTAATCCACGGGAGGCAGGAGTTCCGTCACCACACCAATATTTATTTGCAATAACGATATTACAGGAGCAGCTACAAACAGTGCTGCTAGCAGTCCAGTCAACTTAAGACTGGCTCACAAAGCCTACACAGGTGATTATATGGGCCCCCTCAATGAGCTATCATTGAGGGAGCTCATACTCCAATTGGCCAACCAATAAAGCCAATTGGAGTTCATTACACATCATAATCACGTTAAACAGCCTACCCGTATTTGCCGACAACTGTTTCCTTTTCACAATCCCGTTTGGTCCTCGCCTATCGCCCTCGGGACGCATTCCTCAATTTGCGAAGCCAACACCTCAGCAACTTGGTGACCACATTCAACAACGATCCACGCTGCTCCGGATCCTTGTCCTTTTCCAATATCAGAAAGATGTAGGCCTGAGATAGTGTAGGGGGTGTCATAATATGCAGGCACACACACACACACATAATGATATACAGACAAGCAGTTAATGGACACAGAACAGGACATGACCAATAAGCAGGCAGGACACTCAGGGGTGGGATCTGACTATAAAAGACACGAGGCGCTCACACTCCGCCTCTTTCCACTGATGAACATCGAGAGAGTCAGTCAAGGGTGTTGTTACAATCTCACATCTCTACCACGTGGCAAGGAGCTAGTCCGGTTCAGTCAGACAGAGTAACCACACTTAGGTTAGCAGAGAGTCGCACTCACAGGCTGGCTTGAACTAACCTGATTGAACTAACTTCAAGGTCTGGAGTATCTTTCTGATCTAAGCTGAATCCAGTTGCAGCCAGTGTTGGACCAGTGTACCTAACACGACAGGGGGGAGATTCCCCCTCTCCCTAGCTTCGTTATATGCCCTCGCCAGCAGCATCCCCAGATCACCCCCAAACATTTTATACAATTCCCACCAGAAACGTTTTATACAACTCCCACCAGAAACCTATCTGGGCCCAGGGCCTTCCTGACCTGCATTGCCCCCATACTCTCCCTCACCTCCCCCAATCCCTGAATCAACTCCTCGTCCATCCTGGAAACTCCAGACCGTCCAGGAACTGCCGCATTCCCTTGTCCCCGGCCGAGGGCTCCGACTCGTACAATCTCCTGTAAAAACGCTCAAACGCCCCATTCACCCTAACCGGGTTGAGCACCACCCTTCCCGTCTCATCCTTCACTCTACCAATCTCCCTCGCCGCCTCCTGCTTCCTCATCTGGTGGGCCAGCATCCTACTCACCTTCTCACCATACTCATATACTGCCCCTCTCTAACTGGCCTAACGCCATCCCCGTGGATACTAATCCAAACTCCATCTGGAGTCTGCCTCTCCTTCAGCAGCCCCGCCTCCAGTGTACACCCGGTGCTTATGGGAAAATATGAAAACTCCTTCACCCTTGGCCTCCCAAACATCCACGAGTCCACACCCTGAAGACGCTCACCCTCTCCGCTCCCATCCCATCCCTCCTGTGAACCCACATTCGCCACATTTCACATCTCTCCAGGTCAGTGTCCTCACATTCTTCCCAGTCCATGGTGTCTCATGAACCCACTCGCCTCCTCAGCGTATCAAAATAAAACTCTCAATTCTGGTGCATGACCCAGCGATGAGCAAGGTACAACACCCAAAATTGCAGCCCTTCCTTGTACTGGGCAGCCTTGATCAGATTGTAGCCAGCCTGCCGCATGACCAACTCAACACCCAGGTCCTGGTATATTCTCAACTTGCTCCCTTCCTTCGCCTCCACTCCCCCTCCTCAGGCACCCCCACGGTCCAGAGATTCTGCCACCTGGTGCGAACCTGTGTTCCTCATCCTTCTCCCTCAACCTCTTTGTCTGCCCACCACCAGCACCATCTCTGCCTCCAGCGAGGCCAGCCGGTCCTCATGCTTCCCCATCAACTCCTCCACCTTCTGGAGTACCAGACTCTGCGCCTCCATCTTCCGCTCCACTAGCCCCAAATGGTTCTCCCATCTTCGCCAGGTCCTCTGAGGCCTCCTACCTTTGCTGTTGGAACTTGATGTTGAAACCATTCATGTAGAACACTGGGCGGGCAGCGATGTCCCAGCGGCGGTCGCCATCTTTTCCTGTGTCGGCATCTCGACTATTCTCGCAGTCAAGCTGCCGGCTTCTTCTTTGTTACACTCCTCATCCGATAAGCCAGAGACTGGCTGCACCAGAGGACTATTGCAATCCTTCAGTGCTTATTGCACCATTTGGCAGCACACACCCCTCAAATCGGGTGGGGAAGGAACAGAAAATTCCACCTTCAGCGGGAGCCACCAAATGGGGTAACATTGACTCTACGGCCGCCACCAGAAGTCCCTTGTGTTCAGTTCCCCTTGTTACGACACCCTGGGCGAGTGCGCGGTCAATCACAGCCCCACAGACCCCGGAGTCCCAACAAGTTAATCAATAATTCGTACTTTCCAAAGATCTTTAACCCTTGACAGCCCCAATGAGTTACAGACACCAGATTTATAAATAAAACATTAACAAACTATTTATTAATAAAAGGGAGAAATGATGAACATATAAGGAAATAACAGGATAACCGTCTACCAGACTACCTAATCACAAGATCCCATCCCACCCTCTGCCCAGACACACACAAGACAAACAACGGCCAGGAATGAAATATAACAGTGATTAAAGGGGTAGGTCTGAAATGAGTCTTCACTCTGTGGTTGCAGTCTCTGGGAAATAGGGGGCGGGATTCTCTGACCCTGAAGCTAAGCGTTGACGCCGTCGGAAACGCCGTTGCGCCAAAGGGGCACCGCGGGTCTGCGCATGCGCGTTGCAGCCGGTGCAAATTCACGCATGCGCGTTACAACCGGCATCAACCCGCGCATGCCCACTAGGTTCCTTCTCTGCGCCGGCCCAGCGCAACATGGCGGAGAGCTACAAGGGCCTGGCGTGGTGAAAGTGGTCCCCACCAGGAGAAGCCGGCCCGTCGATCGGTAGGCCACGATCGCGGGCCAGGCCACGGTGGAGGCCTACCCAGGGTCAGACACCCCCTCCCCCCCACCAGGCACCCCCCGCAGGATGGACCCGAGGTCCCACCGGGTAGTACCACTTGAGAACGGCGCCGGCAGGTCTCGGCCTATCCTGGACAGAGAATCGCCGGGGCGGGGGGGGCCACTCACCGGCACCAATGGCGCTGATTCTCCGGTGACCGGTGAATCGGCGTCGGGGCAGCGTCGCGTGAATCATGCCCCCCCCCCGGTGATTCTCCGACCTGGCCCAGAGTCAGAGAATCTCGCCCAGGGTTACTCAAGAGGTTCAGGTTGGCTCAATTCCATCCTTCGACAACCAGATAGCATTTCACCTAAGAATTGCAGGTCGCTGCAGTACTGATCGCCAGCCAGCAGATGGTGCTGCACAGAGGATGCTCAGGTCGGTGCACTTCTGCCTTTGTGCCACCAGATGGAGCTTTTGCCTCCCTGTGAGAACAGTATGGCTCTGGTCCTGGAAGTTAGTAGTTTTTAGTTCCCATTTCCTGTACAATACTCTGGCAGCTTTATCACAAATGCTCCCACCTCAAGCTTCAATTTTTCAGCTCTTCCCAGCCCCTGACACGCACCGTTCGAAGGTTACTGACCTTTAGCACTGAAGATCTCTTTCCCAGATCTAATGGTGTTTGCTTCTTTAACACAAGAAAGTCTCCAGAGATTTGGCTACAATGCTTCTTAAAATTGCTCAGCATAGAGAGAGAGAGAAGGAGAGAGGGAGATTCCTGGGTCCTTGCTTCGCTGGATGAACTGAACCAAAAATGGCACTTCTCCAGAAAACTCGCCTTCTTCCCTGAAAGTTACTGACTGGCTTCACCAACCACAGGCCTCAATAGGAGAAGGTTGAAAATCCTGTATGCACTGATTGGCTACTTGCCAAGTTTATCAAACAACATCACAGATTCTGCCACAGAACCGAGAGGGGATGTTTTCGGACCAGCCCATGTGAAAGAGGGTTTGTCCCAGTGTCCAAAGACTAAAATGTAAACAAAATTCCCAAAGGGTGCAGCAATTTTGCAGAAGTTAACCAGAAGAATGTATATCACGGGGATTAAAAGAGAGCACAGGACAGGCAGACAAGAACCTAACACTCTTGTTAAGAAAGGATAGCATTCCATTAGCCTTCTTGATTACTTGCTGTATCTGCATTCTATATCTTAACCTGTTGTGAATCATGCACTAGAACACCCCAATCCCTCTGTACCTCGGAATCCTGCAGACATTTTCCTTTTAATTGATACTGTTTTTATATTTTTTCCAGCCAAAGTAAATGACTTCATATTTTCCCCACTCCATCTGTCAGATTTCTTTGCCCACTCACTCAACCTGCCTGCATCTGTCGAAGAACTCTGTATGTCCTCTTTGCAACATACTTGCCTACCCACTTCTGTGTTGTCTGAGAATTCTGTCACAATGCCTTCGCTCCCTCGCCTATGTAGTTGATGTGAAAAGTTGAGGACTCCACTTGCCGCATCCAGCCAATCAGACAAAAGGCCTATTTATGCATAGACTTATATTTTAAAATAATTTTTATTGAAATTTTTGAAAAATGTATAACAACAGAACAATAATAATAACAATAATAAGCACCCCCCCGGACCCGTAACAATGCATATCACGAACCCCCACCCCCCCCCCCCCCAAACCCAATGAACAACAAAATAAAATAAAAATAGATTAAATTCAACATAAACAATGCCCCCCTCCCCCTTTCCCCCCCTCCCCCTGGGTTGCTGCTGCTGCTGACCTAGTTCCCTATCGCTGAGCCAGAAAGTCGAGGAAGGGCTGCCACCGCCTAAAGAACCCTTGTACCGATCCTCTCAGGGCGAATTTGACCCTCTCCAGCTTAATAAATCCCGCCATGTCATTGATCCAGGTCTCCACGCTTGGGGGTCTCGCATCTTTCCATTGCAACAAGATCCTCCGCCGGGCTACTAGGGACGCAAAGGCCAAAACACCGGCCTCTTTTGCCTCCTGCACTCCCGGCTCCACCCCAACCCCAAATATCGCGAGTGCGCAACCTGGCTTGACCCTGGACCCTACCACCCTCGACACCATCCTCGTCACCCCCTGCCAGAATTCCCCCAGTGCCGGGCATGCCCAAAACATATGGGCATGGTTCACTGGACTCCCCGAGCACCTGACACACCTGTCTTCACCCCCAAAAAACCTGCTCATTCTCGTCCCGGACATATGAGCCCTGTGCAGTACCTTGAACTGGATGAGGCTAAGCCTCGCACATGAAGAGGAGGCGTTCACCCTCTCCAGGGCGTCCGCCCATGTCCCCTCCTTAATCTGCTCCCCCAGCTCCACCTCCCACTTAGCCTTCAGCTCCTCTACTGACGCCTCCCCCACCTCCTGCATCACCTGGTAGATGTCAGACACCTTCCCATCCCCGACCCACACCCCCGAAAGCACCCTATCCCTTACACACCATGGGGGCAGCAAAGGGAACCCCTCCACCTGTCGCCTAGCAAACGCCTTGACCTGAAGGTACCTGAACATATTCCCCGGGGGGAGCTCAAACTTCTCCTCCAGTTCACCAAGGCTCGCAAACCTCCCGTCAATGAACAGGTCTCCCAACTTCCTAATGCCCGCCCTGTGCCACCCCAGGAACCCGCCATCAATGTTCCCTGGGACAAACCGGTGGTTCCCCTGCAGCGGGGCCTCCACCGAGCCCCCCATTTCCCCCCTGTGTCGCCTCCACTGCCCCCAAATCTTGAGGGTAGCTGCCACCACCGGGCTCGTAGTGTACCTCGGAGGGAGCGGCAACGGCGCCGTTACCAGTGCCTTCAGGCTCGTGCCTCCACAGGACGCCCTCTCCATCCTTTTCCATGCTGCCCTCTCCCCATCCATTACCTACTTGCGTACCATCGAGACGTTAGCCGCCCAATAGTACCCAGAGAGGTTGGGCAGCGCCAGCCCCCCTCTATCCCTGCCCCGCTCCAAAAAGACCCTCCTCACCCTCGGAGTCCCGTGCGCCCAAACAAATCCCAGAATGCTGCTGTTCACCCTCCTAAAAAAGGCCCTCGGAACGAAAATGGGGAGGCACTGAAACAAAAACAAAAACCTCGGGAGCACCGTCATTTTAACGGACTGTACTCTACCCGCCAACGACAGCGGCAGCATGTCCCACCTTTTAAACTCCTCCTCCATCTGCTCCACAAACCTAGTAAAATTGAGCTTGTGCAGATTCCCCCAGCTCCTAGCCACCTGAACCCCCAGGTACTTAAAACTCCTCACTGCCCTCTTTAGCGGGAGCCTAACAATCCCCTCCTCCTGATCTCCCAGGTGTACAACAAACAGCTCGCTCTTGCCCAGGTTCAACTTGTAGCCCGAGAAATTCCCAAACTCAGTAAGAATCTCCATCACCTCCGGCATTCCCCCCACCGGGTCTGCTACATACAGCAGCGAGTCATTTGCATAAAGTGACACTTGGTGCTCCTCCCCGCCCCGCACCACACCCCTCCACCTCCTCGACTCCCTGAGAGCCATGGCCAGAGGCTCAATTACCAACGCAAAAAGCAAGGGGGACAGGAGGCACTCCTGCCTCGTCCCACGGTAGAGCCTGAAGTACTCGGACCTCCTCCCATTTGTCGCTACACTCGCCATCGGGGCCTCGTACAGCAACCTAACCCATTTAATAAACCCCACCCCAAACCCGAACCTCTCCAACATCTCCCACAAGTACCCCCACTCAACCCTGTCAAAGGCCTTCTCCGCATCCAATGCCACCACAATCTCCGCCTCTCCTTCTACCGCCGGCATCATTATCACATTTAGCAGCCTTCGCACGTTAGTGTTCAGCTGCCTCCCCTTCACAAAACCCGTCTGATCTTCATGTACCACCCCCGGCATCCAGTCCTCTATTCCAGTGGCCAAGAACTTCGCCATCAACTTGGCGTCTACATTCAGCAGTGAAATTGGCCTATATGATCCGCACTGCAAGGGGTCCTTATCTCGCTTCAGGATCAGGGAAATCAGCGCCCGTGACATCGTCGGGGGAAAAACTCCCCCCTCCCATGCCTCGTTAAAGGTCCTGACCAACAGGGGGCCCAGCAGGTCCGCATATTTTTTATAAAATTCAACCGGCAACCCATCCGGTCCCGGCGCCTTCCCCGACTGCCAATCTCTCTAATCAGCTCCTCCAACTCGATCGGCGCCCCCAGTCCCTCCACCTGCTCCTCCTGCACCCTTGGAAATCCACCTGCTCCTCCTGCACCCTTCCTCCACTGTGTCTCCGCCTTTCTGGTGGTCAATAAATCAAACTTGGCCTGCAAGCTACGCCGTTCCCCCAGCAATCCCTCCTCCGGGGCCTCCGCGTACCTCCTATCCACACTCAACAGCTCCTCCACCAGTCTCTCCCTCTCCCTCCTCTTCCCCCCTCTCCCTATGGGCTCGGATGGAGATCAGCTCCCCTCTAATCACTGCCTTCAGAGCCTCCCACACCATCCCCACCTGGACCTCCCCAGTATCATTGGCCTCGAGGTACCTCTCAATACATCTCCGAACCCTCCTACACACCTCCTCATCAGCCAACAACCCCACGTCCAAACGCTAAAGCGGGCGCTGGTCCCGCGCCTCCCCCATCTCCAGATCCACCCAATGCGGAGCATGGTCCAAAATCGCAATAGCCGAATATTCGGCATCCTCCACCCTCGGGACCAGCCCCCTACTCAGGACAAAAATATCAATGCGGGAATAAACCCTGTGCACGTGGGAGAAAAAGAGTACTCCCGACCCCTCGGCCTCCCAAACCTCCAGGGATCCACCCCTCCCATCTGGTCCATAAACCCCCTCAACCCCCTCCATGCCTCCAGGTCAGGAATGCGGCCCAACATACGCCTCATGAAACCAGCATCATCCCAATTTGGGGCGTACACATTAACCAACACCACCCTCTCCCCCTGAAGCTTACCGCTCACCATCACATATCTGCCGCCACTATCAGCCACCACCTCAGACGCCTCAAACGCCACCCTCTTCCCCACCAGGATCGCCACCCCCCGGTTCTTCGAGTCGAGCCCTGAGTGGAAAACCTGCCCCACCCACCCCTTCCTCAGACGGACCTGGTCCGCCACCTTCAGGTGGGTCTCCTGGAGCATGGCCACGTCCGCCTTCAGCTCCTTCAGATGCAAAAACACCCGGGCCCGCTTAACCGGCCCATTCAACCCCCTCACGTTCCACGTAATCAGCCGGATCAGGGGGCACCCCGCCCCCCCTCCCCCGCCGACTAGCCGTAGCCCATCGACTGCTCGCCTCTGGCCAGCACCCCCCACTCGGCCCGTTTCCCACGGCGATAGAACCTCATCCTGACCCCCCCGATCCGCCCCAGCTCCTCCCTGGCCAATCCAGCAGCAACCCGGTATCCCCCCCCCCCCCCCCCCCCCCCCCCCCCCCCCCCCCCCCCCCCAGGCTAGGACCCCTCCTAGCCACGACACTCCCTCCATAGTAATCCCGTGAGCCAGCTGACTTCTGCTGACCCCGGCAGCTCCCGCCCTAACACCGACCCACCCGATATGGGGTCACCCGCCCCCTGCAGCAGCTCCTTGGCACCGCTCCAACGCGGGAAAACGGAACTGATATCCACGCCCCTCGCCTCCAGCTCCACCCCCCTCACCCCGCAGCGTGGGAAACCAGAGGAAAGCCCGCGCGTTCACACTGCCCCACCCCACCCCCTCAACGCAGCTCCCAAATAGCAGTCCCAACCCATCCACCAACCCCGTACAAACAAAAAAAACAACCACAGACCCCAACACCCCCCCTTAAAACACAAAACCATAACCAACACCATCCGAAAGCGGGAGAAACAAAAAACAGAATAGCCAGCAACAGCATAAACAGTGATACAAAAACCCCCACAGCCCCCAATGTCTAGTTCGAGTCCAACTTTTCAGCCTGCACAAAGGCCCACGCCTCCTCCGGGGACTCAAAATAGTGATGCCGGTCTTTGTAGGTGACCCACAAGCGCGCAGGCGGCAGCATGCCGAATATCACCTGCTTTCCATGGAGCGCCGCCTTCGTCCGGTTAAACCCGGCCCTCCGCTTGGCCACCTCCGCGCTCCAATCCTGGTAGATGCGCACTACCGAATTCTCCCACTTGCTGCTCCTCACCTTCTTGGCCCATCGGAGAACACACTCCCGGTCACTGAACCGATGGAACCGCACCAGCACCGCCCGCGGGGGTTCATTCGCCTTAGGCCGCCTGGTCAGCACTCTATGGGCCCCCTCCAGCTCCAGGGGCAGATGGAAGGATCCTGCTCCCACCAGTGAGTTCAACATCACGGCCACATAGGCCGGCAGGTCCAACCCCTCCAGCCCCTCCTCGAGGCCCAGGATCCGCAAGTTCTTCCTCCGTGACCGAAACTCCATCTCCTCAAATCGATCTTGCCACTTTTTATGAAGTGCCTCGTGTATCTCCACCTTCCCCACGAGGGCCGAAACCTCATCCTCACGCTCAGAGGCCTGCTGCTGCAACTCCAGTATCGCTGCACCCTGGGTTGTCTGGGTCTCCAGCAGCTTACTCGTCATCACCTTCAGGGATTCCAACAACTCCCCTTTCAGCTCCGTGAAATAGCGCAGAAGGGCCGCCTGCTGCTCCTCCGCCCACTGCCTCCACTCCTCAGGGGCTCCACCGGCCGCCATTTTGTCCACCTTCCCCCGTTTTTATTTATGCATAGTCTTGATTGTCGCCAGCCAACCAGCCAATCTTCGATCCAGGCTAATTTGTTACTCTCCGAGGAATCTCTTCTATATCCTCGCCTGAACCTGGGTTCCTTCTAATGCCTGTCCTGCAGGCTGTTGTTAATACTTATGGGGCTGGATCTTCCATTTTGGGGACTCCCACACCATCGTGAAAATGGTGGTCTTTTACACCAGGAAAACTGGCGTCAAAAGGCCACCGATTCACCATTTTGCAAGGGGCTAGCAGGCAGCTGGCGTAGAGCTCGCAGCTCTAGCTGCTGATACTGCCCCCAGCACTTCCGGGTCAGAGGCCATGCATGCGCATGCCGGCGGCCTGCAGCGGCTATGCCTTGCTCCATGGTGGCCTCGGCCCGTGGACCTGGACCGCCAAAGTACATCGAACATAGAACATAGAGAAATACAGCACAGAACAGGCCCTTCGGCCCACGATGTTGTGCCGAACTTTTGTCCTAGATTAACCATAGATTATCATAGAATTTTGGACACTAAGGGCAATTTATCATGGCCAATCCACACAACCTCCACATTTTTGGACTGTGGGAGGAAACCGGAGCACCCGGAGGAAACCCACGCAGACACGGGGAGGACGTGCAGACTCCACACAGACAGTGACCCAGCCGGGAATCGAACCTGGGACCCTGGAGCTGTGAAGCAATTGTGCTATCCACAATGCTACAGTGCTGACCTTAAGAACAAATTAATCTACACTCCATTACTCTACCCTAATCCATGTACCTATCCAATAGCCGCTTGAAGGTCTCTAATGTTTCCGACTCAACTACTTCCACAGGCAGTGCATTCCATGCCCCCACTACTCTCTGGGTAAAGAACCCACCTCTGACATCCCACCTATATCTTCCACCATTTACCTTAAATTTATGTCTCCTTGTAATGGTTTGTTCCACCCGGGGAAAAAGTCTCTGACTGTCTACTCTATCTATTCCCCTGATCGTCTTATAAACCTCTATCAAGTCGCCCCTCATCCTTCTCCGTTCTAATGAGAAAAGGCCCAGCACCCTCAACCTTTCCTCGTAGGACCTACTCTCCATTCCAGGCAACATCCTGGTTGTGCCGCGCATCGGCCGCACGCGCGCCCCGGACTGCCTGCCCACATTTACCCGAGCCCCGATGAAGCCCCCCCGCCCGGCGATCACCCCCCCCCCCCCCCCCCCCCCACCGACTGTGGCGACCCGTGACTGAGTCCACAGCCGCCTCGCGAGATTCCCGGACAGCAGGACCTTGCCGTCGGGAATTCGGCTGGTCGGTGATAGAGCATCATGGGGCGGGCCTCAGGCAATGGCCAGTGGATAATTGGCGCGGTGTACGTGAGTTTTCAAGGGGGAGAATTGAAAAACCGGGGCCGCTCTGATTTTGGCGCCAAAATGGATTCTCTGCCCCGTCGCTGAACGCGATTTCAAGAATCCAGCCCATGGTTTTTAACTGAAACACCCCTGCTGCAAGCTTCTATTTGAACTGGCCCAGGTATACCCCTTGATCCATTGTGCTCTGTGGCATAGCTCATGATGTCATTTTGATGGACATGGCTAGCAGCCAATTCCCCTCTTCTGAAATTCTGGGACACTTTCTGTTTTCGATTGGGATTGGTAGAGCATTTCAGACGATTCTGGAACATGAAGCAGGTTCCATTTTTTCTTTGAGATTTATTCTGAGAAGGAGCTGGCAGAAAGGCTGGAACATCTCTCTGATATCTCATCTGGAGTGAGCAGGTTTGGACACTCGATCAGACCTGTGAAGGTTTAACCGCTGGTTTAAATGCTGCAAGCATTCTTTCCACCCAGGCCTGTGGAAGTTAAAACTCTGTGAGAAAGGTGAGGAAAAACCCAGGCTGATATCTCTCCTGAGAATCCAAAAAGGGTCCCGAAGTCCAGGTCATTTTTCTCTCTCTCTCTACCACAGCCGGTAACCCTGCACAAAGACCAGACACACAGCTGACGGGCAGAGAGAATGGTGAACTTACTGTCTGTAAACTCTCAGGTAGAGAATTCTGGTACTATCTCAGTGAGACTGAGAGCCTAATTAGCGGAGGCCTGTACAAGTGAAAGTGGCTCCCCAAAGGAATTCCTGCAACCCGCAAGGTCTAATTGAAGACAGATTCTAAAAGATCCAAACCAACGGATGGTATCAACACCACGCATTCTGAGACGATCATCACCTACAAAGACGGCTACCACAGCAGTGAAGAGTCTCATCTCCCATTCAGTTTAATCCTCGTTATTTTGAATCTCCCCTAACCCCTCCGCCATCTTTCTGACTCGTGTGTGTATGGGTGTAGGGTGGGATGGGGTTTTGGGAATAGTCAGATGAGTAGACCATTGCTCTATGATTATCGCATGTTTATCTCTTCTCCTATGATAAATAAACAGTTTTTAAAAAATGTTTCGCTTACAAATCTGGTGCCTGTAGCCATTGGAGCAGTCAAAGGTTAAAGATCTGAGGAAAACAAATTATTGGCTAATTCACCTATGCTGGGATTGCAGGGTCTATGGGCCTGGAATTCGCCGCGCACTAGCTCAGCGTGTTGTAACACACCCCACCGAGGACAGGAGTTTTTATATTCCGCAACAACCCCTGATGTGGAACATTACCTAATGCTTTCTGGAAATTCAGCTCCAGGACAGGCCCCACTCTATCCACAGCAATGTTGTTAATCCTTCAGAGAGACCCCAAACCTTTACATGGGCAGGCATTCTGGCACAAACTGCAAAAGTAGGGGAGCAGTTTAATCGGCCTGTTTCAAAGGGGCAAAGCATTTTTACTGGGGTAGAAGTAAAAAAGGCGGAAAAGATCTGTTCAGCCAGTTAACCGAAACGTTGATTGCGGTTGGAGTGCTGTGAATAGTTCTGATCTTCATGTGGGCCCCAGTATTTATTACCCATCTTTAATTGCCCCACAGAAGGTGGTGGGTGAACATAGAACATACAGTGCCGAAGGAGGCCATTCGGCCCATCGAGTCTGCACCGACCCACTTAAGCCCTCACTTCCACCCCATCCCTGTAACTCAATAACCCCTCCCAACCTTTTTGGTCACTAAGGGCAATTATTATGGCCAATCCACCAAATGTGTAGACTCCGCATAGATAGGTGGCCCGGCGGTGAATCGAACCTGGGACCCACGCGCTGTGCAGCCAGTGCTTTCCACTTGTGCTACTTGTGCTACCGTGAACTGCCATCTTGAACCCACTGCAGTCCCCATGTGGTGTCGGTACACTTGGCCCCGTTCGGCAGGGAGTCCTGGGACTCTGACCAAACGATATTGAACAAGTGACCAATGAATTACCCAGTTAGAGGGGAACTGGCAGGCAGTGGGTATTCCCCAGGTGTCTGCTGCCCCTCTTGTCCTTCTAGACGGTAGAGGTGGCTGGTTTTGAAGGTGCTGTCGAAGAAGCCTTGACGAGTCGCTGCGGTGCATCTTGTAGACGGTACACATGGCTCCACTGTGCATTGGTGGTGGAGAATGTTTGTGGTTTGCGTGTCGATTGAGCGGGGCTGCTTTGTTCTGGATGTTGTCGAGCTTCTCGAGTGTTGGAAGCTGCACTCGTCCAGGCAAGTGGGAGAGTTTGCCATCACACTCCTGACTTGTGTCCTTGTAAATGGTGGACGGGCTTTGGGGGCAGTCAGGGAGTGAGTTACTCTCCACAGGATTCTCTGCCTCTGACTTGCTAATGTAGCCATAATATTTATATGGCTGGTCCCAGTTCACTTTCTGGTCAATGGTCACCCCCCAGGATATTGATAGAATCAGAGCGCTGAACTGTTGGAGGTTCAGAACTAAGAGAGTACCTGTCCTGGGAGGGTTTGATAGGGACAGTGTAGAGGGAGCTTTACTCTGTATCTAACCCCATGCTGTATCTGTCCTGGGAGTGTTTGATGGGGACAGTGTAGAGGGAGCTTTATTCTGTATCTAACCCCATGCTGTACCTGTCCTGGGAGTGTTTGATGGGGACAGTGTAGAGGGAGCTTTACTCTGTATCTAGCCCCGTGCTGTATCTGTCCTGGGAGTGTTTGATGGGGACAGTGTAGAGGGAGCTTTACTCTGTATCTAACCCCATGCTGTACCTGTCCTGGGAGTGTTTGATGGGGACAGTGTAGAGGGAGCTTTACTCTGTATCTAACCATGTGCTATACCTGTCCTGGGAGAGTTTGATGGGTACAGTGTAGAGGGAGCTTTACTCTGTATCAAACTCCATGCTGTATCTGTCCTCGGAGTGTTTGATGGTGCTAGTGTAGAGGGAGCTTTACTCTGCATCTAACCCCATGCTGTACCATTCCTGGGAGTGTTCGATGGGGACAGTATAGAGGGAGCTTTACTCTGTATCTAACCCCATGCTGTACCTGTCCTAGGAGTGTTTGATGGGGTCAGTAGAGGGAACTTTACTCAGTATCTAACCCTGTTCTGTACCTGTCCTCGGAGTGTTTGATGGGGCTAGTGTAGAGGGAGCATTACTCTGCATCTAACCCCGTGCTGTACATGTCCTGGTAGTGTATGATGGGGACAGTGTAGAGGGAGCTTTACTCTGTATCTAACCCAATTCTGTACCTGTCCTGGGAGTGTTTGATGGGGACAGTGTAGAGAGAGCTTTACTCTGTATCTAACCCGGTGCTGTACCTGCCCTGGGAGTGTTTGATGGGGACAGTGTGGAGGGATCTTTACTCTGGATCTAACCCCGTGCTGTACCTGTCCTGGGAGTGTTTCATGAGGACAGTGTGGAGGGAGCTTTACTCTGGATCTAACCCCGTGCTGTACCTGTCCTGGGAGTGTTTGAAGGGTACAGTGTAGAGGGAGCTTTACTCTGTATCTAACCCCGTGTTGTACTGACCTGGCAGTGTTTGATGGGGACAGTGTAGAGGGAGCTTCACTCTGTATCAAACCCCATGCTGTACCTGTCCTGGGAGCGTTTGATGGGGACACTGTAGAGGGAGCTTTACTCTGTATCTAACCCCGTGTTGTACTGTCCTGGGAGTGTTTGATGGGGACAGTATAGAGGGAGCTTTACTCTCTATCTAACCCCGTGCTGTACCTGTCCTGGGAGTGTTTAATGAGGACAGTGTCGAGGGAGCTTTAATCTGTATCTAACCCCATGCTGTACCTGTCCTGGGAGAGTTTGATGGGGACAGTGTAGAGGGAGCTTCACTCTGTATCGAACCCCGTGCTGTACCTATCCTGAGAGTGTTTGATGGGGACAGTGTAGAGGGAGATTTACTCTGTATCTAACCCCATGCTGTACCTGCCCTGGGAGTGTTTGATGGGGACATGTAGAGGGAGCTTTACTCTGTATCTAACCCCATGCTAGGCGAGTCCACTACTGCCTGCAACAGTAGTGGACTCGCCAACACTAAACGCATTCAAATGGTCATTGGATAGGCATTTGGCCGATAAGAGGGACTTAAGAGGGGTTTCACAGGACGGCGCAACATCGAGGGCCGAAGGGCCTGTACTGCGCTGTAATGTTCTATGTTCGATGCTGTACCTGTCCTGGGAGAGTTTGATGGGGACAGTGTAGAGGGAGCTTTACTCTGTATCTAACCCGGTGCTGTACCTGTCCTGGGAGTGTTTGATGGGGACAGTGTAGAGGGAGCTTTACTCTGTATCTAACCCCGTGCTGTACCTGTCCTGGGAGTGTTTGATGGGGACAGTGTAGAGGGAGCTTTACTCTGTATCTAACCCCGTCCTGTACCTGTCCTGGGAGTGTTTGATGGGGACAGTGTAGAGGGAGCTTTACTCTGTATCTAACCCCGTGCTGTACCTGTCCTGGGAGTGTTTGATGGGGACAGTGTAGGGAGCTTTACTCTGCATCTAACCCTGTGCTGTACCTTTCCTGGGAGTGTTTGATGGGGACAGTGTAGAGGGAGCTTTACTCTGTATCTACCCCATGCTGTACCTGTCCTGGGAGTGTTTGATGGGGACAGTGTAGAGGGACTTTACTCTATATCGAATCCCATGCTGTAGCTGTCCTGGGAGTGTTTGATGGGGACAGTGTAGAGGGAGCTTTACTCTGTATCTAACCCCGTGTTGTACCTGTCCTGGGAGTGTTTGATGGGGACAGTGTAGAGGGAGCTTTACTCTGTATCGAACCTCGTGCTGTACCTGTCCTGGGCGTGTGTGATGGGGTCAGTGTAGAGGGAGATTACTCTGTATCTAACCCCATGCTGTACCTGTCCTGGGAGTGTTTGATGGGGACAGTATAGTGGGAGCTATACTCTGTATCTAACCCCGTGCTGTACCTGTCCTGGGAGTGTTTGATGGGGTCAGTGTAGAGGGAGCTTTACTCAGTATCTAACCCTGTTCTGTACCAGTCCACGGAGTGTTTGATGGGGCTAGTGTAGAGGGATATTTGCTCTGCATCTAACCCCATGCTGTACATGTCCTGGGAGTGTATGATGGGGACAGTGTAGAGGGAGCTTTACTCTGTACCTAACCCCATGCTCTACCTGTCCTGGGAGTGTTTGATGGGGACAGTGTAGAAAGAGCTTTACTCTGTATCTAACCCCATGCTGTAGCTGCCCTGGGAGTGTTTGATGGGGACAGTGTAGAGGGAGCTTTACTCTGTATCTAACCCCATGCTGTACCTGCCCTGGGAGTGTTTGATGGGGACAGTGTAGAGGGAGCTTCACTCTGTATCAAATCCCATGCTGTACCTGTCCTGGGAGCGTTTGATGGGGACACTGTAGAGGGAGCTTGACTCTGTATCTAACCCCGTGTTGTACTGTCCTGGGAGTGTTTGATGGGGACAGTATAGAGGGAGCTTTACTCTCTATCTAACCCCGTGCTATACCTGTCCTGGGAGTGTTTAATGAGGACAGTGTCGAGGGAGCTTTACTCTGTATCTAACCCCATGCTGTATCTGTCCTGGGAGAGTTTGATGGGGACAGTGTAGAGGGAGCTTCACTCTGTATCGAACCCCGTGCTGTACCTATCCTGAGAGTGTTTGATGGGAACAGTGTAGAGGGAGATTTACTCTGTATCTAACCCCATGCTGTACCTGCCCTGGGAGTGTTTGATGGGGACAGTGTAGAGGGAGCTTTACTCTGTATCTAACCCCATGCTAGGCGAGTCCACTACTGTCTGCAACAGTAGTGGACTCGCCAACACTAAACGCATTCAAATGGTCATTGGATAGGCATTTGGCTTATAAGAGGGACTTTAGAGGGGTTTCACAGGACGGCGCAACATCGAGGGCCGAAGGGCCTGTACTGCGCTGTAATGTTCTATGTTCGATGCTGTACCTGTCCTGGGAGAGTTTGATGGGGACAGTGTAGAGGGAGCTTTACTCTGTATCTAACCCGGTGCTGTACCTGTCCTGGGAGTGTTTGATGGGGACAGTGTAGAGGGAGCTTTACTCTGTAGCGAACCCTGTGCTGTACCTGTCCTGGGAGTGTTTGATGGGGACAGTGTAGAGGGAGCTTTAATCTGTATCTAACCCCGTGCTGTACCTGTCCTGGTAGTGTTTGATGGGGACAGTGTAGAGGGAGCTTTACTCTGTATCTAACCCCGTGTTGTACCAGTCCTGGGAGATTTTGATGGGGACAGTGTAGAGGGAGCTTTACGCTGTATCTAATCCTGTGCTGTACCTGTCCAAGGAGTGTTTGATGGGGACAGTGTAGAGGGAGCTTTACTCTGTATCTAACCTCGTGTTGTACTGTCCTGGGAGTGTTTGACCGGGACAGTGTAGATGGAGCTTTACTCTGTATCTAACCACATGCTGTACCTGTCCTGGGAGAGTTTGATGGGGACAGTGTAGAGGGAGCTTCACTCTGTATCTAACCCCATGCTGTACCTGTCCTGGGAGCGTTTGATGGGGACAGTGTAGAGGGAGCTTTACTCTGTATCTAACCCCGTGCTGTACCTGTCCTGGGAGTGTTGATGGGGTCAGTGTAGAGGGAGCTTTACTCAGTATCTAACCCTGTTCTGTACCAGTCCACGGAGTGTTTGATGGGGCTAGTGTAGAGGGAGCTTTGCTCTGTACCTAACCCCATGCTCTACCTGTCCTGGGAGTGTTCGATGGGGACAGTGTAGAAAGAACTTTACTCTGTATCTAACCCCATGCTGTACCTGCCCTGGGAGTGTTTGATGGGGACAGTGTAGATGGAGCTTTACTCTGTATCTAACCCCATGCTGTACGTGTCCTGAAGTGTTTGATGGGGACAGTGTAGAGGGAGCTTTACTCTGTATCTAACCACGTGCTGTCCCTGTCCTGGGAGAGTTTGATGGGGACAGTATAGAGGGAGCTTTACTCTCTATCTAACCCCCTGCTGCACCTGTCCTGGGAGTGTTTAATGAGGACAGTGTAGATGGAGCTTTACTCTGTATCTAACCCTGTGCTGTACCTTTCCTGGGAGTGTTTGATGGGGACAGTGTCGAGGGAGCTTTACTCTGTATCTAACCCCGTGCTGTACCTGTCCTGGGAGAGTTTGATGGGGACAGTCTAGAGGTAGCTTTACTCTGTATCTAACCCTGTGCTGTACCTTTCCTGGGAGTGTTTGATGGGGACAGTGTCGAGGGAGCTTTACTCTGAATCTAACCCCATGCTGTACCGGTCCTGGGAGTGTTTGATGGGGACAGTGCAGATGGAGCTTTACTCTCTCTATAACCCCATGGTGTACCTGTCCTGGGAGTGGTTGATGGGGACAGTGTAGAGGGAGCTTTACTCTGTATCTAACCCCGTGCTGTCCGTGTCCTGGAGTGTTTGATGGGGACAGTGTAGAGGGACTTTACTCTATATCGAAACCCATGCTGTAGCTGTCCTGGGAGTGTTTGATGGGGACAGTGTAGAGGGAGCTTTACTCTGTATCTAACCCCGTGTTGTACCTGTCCTGGGAGTGTTTGATGGGGACAGTGTAGAGGGAGCTTTACTCTGTATCGAACCTCGTGCTGTACCTGTCCTGGGCGTGTGTGATGGGGTCAGTGTAGAGGGAGATTACTCTTTATCTAACCCCATGCTGTACCTGTCCTGGGAGTGTTTGATGGGGACAGTATAGTGGGAGCTCTACTCTGTATCTAACCCCGTGCTGTACCTGTCCTGGGAGTGTTTGATGGTGTCAGTGTAGAGAGAGCTTTACTCAGTATCTAACCCTGTTCTGTACCAGTCCACGGAGTGTTTGATGGGGCTAGTGTAGAGGGAGCTTTGCTCTGCATCTAACCCCATGCTGTACCTGTCCTGGGAGAGTTTGATGGGGACAGTGTAGAGGGAGCTTTACTCTGTATCTAACCCCGTGCTGTGCGTGTCCTGGAGTGTTTGATGGGGACAGTGTAGAGGGACTTTACTCTATATCGAATCCCATGCTGTAGCTGTCCTGGGAGTGTTTGATGGGGACAGTGTAGAGGGAGCTTTACTCTGTATCTAACCCCGTGCTGTACATGTCCTGGGAGTGTATGATGGGGACAGTGTAGAGGGAGCTTTACTCTGTACCTAACCCCATGCTCTACCTGTCCTGGGAGTGTTTGATGGGGACAGTGTAGAAAGAGCTTTACTCTGTATCTAACCCCATGCTGTACCTGCCCTGGGAGTGTTTGATGGGGTCAGTGTAGAGGGAGCTTTACTCTGTACCTAATCCCGTGCTGTACCTGCCCTGGGAGTGTTTGATGGGGACAGTGTAGAGGGGGCTTCACTCTGTATCAAACCCCATGCTGTACCTGTCCTGGGAGCGTTTGATGGGGACACTGTAGAGGGAGCTTTACTCTGTATCTAACCCCGTGTTGTACTGTCCTGGGAGTGTTTGATGGGGACAGTATAGAGGGAGCTTTACTCTCTATCTAACCCCGTGCTGCACCTGCCCTGGGAGTGTTTAATGAGGACAGTGCAGAGGGAGCTTTACTCTGTATCTAACCCCATGCTGTACCTGTCCTGGGAGAGTTTGATGGGGACAGTGTAGAGGGAGCTTTACCCTGTATCTAACCCCATGCTAGGCGAGTCCACTACTGCCTGCAACAGTAGTGGACTCGCCAACACTAAACACATTCAAATGGTCATTGGATAGGCATTTGGCCGATAAGAGGGACTTTAGAGGGGTTTCACAGGACGGCGCAACATCGAGGGCCGAAGGGCCTGTACTGCGCTGTAATGTTCTATGTTCGATGCTGTACCTGTCCTGGGAGAGTTCGATGGGGACAGTGTAGAGGGAGCTTTACTCTGTATCTAACCCCGTGCTGTCCCTGTCCTGGGAGTGTTTGATGGGGACAGTGTAGAGGGAGCTTTACTCTGTATCTAACCCCGTGCTGTCCCTGTCCTGGGAGTGTTTGATGGGGACAGTATAGAGGGAGCTTTACTCTCTATCTAACCCTGTGCTGCACCTGTCCTGGGAGTGTTTGATGGGGACAGTGAAGAGGGAGCTTTACTCTGTATCTAACCCCATGTTGTAGCTGTCCTGGGAGTGTTTGATGGGGACAGTGTAGAGGGAGCTTTACTCTGTATCTAACCCCGTGCTATACCTGTCCTGGGAGAGTTTGATGGGTACAGTGTAGAGGGAGCTTTACTCTGTATCTAACTCCGTGCTGTATCTGTCCTCGGAGTGTTTGATGGTGCTAGTGTAGAGGGAGCTTTACTCTGCATCTAACCCCATGCTGTACCATTCCTGGGAGTGTTCGATGGGGACAGTATAGAGGGAGCTTTACTCTGTATCTAACCCCGTGCTGTACCTGTCCTAGGAGTGTTTGATGGGGACAGTGTAGAAAGAACTTTACTCTGCATCTAACCCCATGCTGTACCATTCCTGGGAGTGTTCGATGGGGACAGTATAGAGGGAGCTTTACTCTGTATCTAACCCTGTGCTGTACCTGTCCTGGGAGTGTTTGATGGGGACAGTGTAGAGGGAGCTTTACTCTGTATCTAACCCGTGCTGTACCTGTTCTGGGAGTGTTTGATAGGGACAGTGTAGAGGGAGCTTTACTCTGTATCTAACCCCGTGCTGTACCTGTCCTGGGAGAGTTTGATGGGGACAGTGTAGAGGGAGCTTTACTCTGTATCTAACCCCGTGCTGTACCTGTACTGGGAGTGTTTGATGGGGACAGTGTAGAGGGAGCTTTACTCTGTACCTAACCCCGTGCTGTACCTGCCCTGGGAGTGTTTGATGGGGACAGTGTAGAGGGGGCTTCACTCTGTATCAAACCCCATGCTGTACCTGTCCTGGGAGCGTTTGATGGGGACACTGTAGAGGGAGCTTTACTCTGTATCTAACCCCGTGTTGAACTGTCCTGGGAGTGTTTGATGGGGACAGTATAGAGGGAGCTTTACTCTCTATCTAACCCCGTGCTGCACCTGCCCTGGGAGTGTTTAATGAGGACAGTGCAGAGGGAGCTTTACTCTGTATCTAACCCCATGCTGTACCTGTCCTGGGAGAGTTTGATGGGGACAGTGTAGAGGGAGCTTTACTCTGTATCTAACCCCATGCTAGGCGAGTCCACTACTGCCTGCAACAGTAGTGGACTCGCCAACACTAAACACATTCAAATGGTCATTGGATAGGCATTTGGCCGATGAGGGACTTTAGAGGGGTTTCACAGGACGGCGCAACATCGAGGGCCGAAGGGCCTGTACTGCGCTGTAATGTTCTATGTTCGATGCTGTACCTGTCCTGGGAGAGTTCGATGGGGACAGTGTAGAGGGAGCTTTACTCTGTATCTAACCCGGTGCTGTACCTGTCCTGGGAGTGTTTGATGGAGACAGTGTAGAGGGAGTTTTACTCTGTATCTAACCCCGTGCTGTACCTGTCCTGGGAGTGTTTGATGGGGACGGTGTAGAGGGAGCTTTACTCTGTATCTAACCCCGTGCTGTACCTGTCCTGGGAGTGTTTGATGTGGCAGTGGAAGAGGGAGCTTTACTCTGTATCTAACCCCGTGTTGTACCAGTCCTGGGAGATTTTGATGGGGACAGTGTAGAGGGAGCTTCACTCTGTATCTAACCCCATGCTGTACCTGTCCTGGGAGAGTTTGATGGGGACAGTGTAGAGGGAGCTTCACTCTGTATCTAACCCCATGCTGTACCTGTCCTGGGAGCGTTTGATGGGGACAGTGTAGAGGGAGCTTTACTCTGTATCTAACCCCGTGCTGTACCTGTCCTGGGAGTGTTTGATGGGGTCAGTGTAGAGGGAGCTTTACTCAGTATCTAACCCTGTTCTGTACCAGTCCACGGAGTGTTTGATGGGGCTAGTGTAGAGGGAGCTTTGCTCTGCATCTAACCCCATGCTGTACATGTCCTGGGAGTGTATGATGGGGACAGTGTAGAGGGAGCTTTACTCTGTACCTAACCCCGTGCTCTACCTGTCCTGGGAGTGTTTGATGGGGACAGTGTAGAAAGAACTTTACTCTGTATCTAACCCCATGCTGTACCTGCCCTGGGAGTGTTTGATGGGGACAGTGTAGAGGGAGCTTTACTCTGTATCTAACCCCATGGTGTACCGGTCCTGGGAGTGTTTGATGGGGACAGTGTAGAGGGAGCTTTACTCTCTATCTAACCCCGTGCTATACCTGTCCTGGGAGAGTTTGATGGGTACAGTGTAGAGGGAGCTTTACTCTGTATCTAACTCCGTGCTGTATCTGTCCTCGGAGTGTTTGATGGTGCTAGTGTAGAGGGAGCTTTACTCTGCATCTAACCCCATGCTGTACCATTCCTGGGAGTGTTCGATGGGGACAGTATAGAGGGAGCTTTACTCTGTATCTAACCCCGTGCTGTACCTGTCCTAGGAGTGTTTGATGGGGACAGTGTAGAAAGAACTTTACTCTGCATCTAACCCCATGCTGTACCATTCCTGGGAGTGTTCGATGGGGACAGTATAGAGGGAGCTTTACTCTGTATCTAACCCTGTGCTGTACCTGTCCTGGGAGTGTTTGATGGGGACAGTATAGAGGGAGCTTTACTCTGTATCTAACCCCGTACTGTACCTGTCCTCGGAGTGTTTGATGGTGCTAGTGTAGAGGGAGCTTTACTCTGCATCTAACCCCGTGCTGTACCTGTCCTGGGAGTGTTTGATGGGGACAGTGTAGAGGGAGCTTTACTCTGTATCTAACCCCGTGCTGTACCTGTCCTGGGAGTGTTTGATGGGGACAGTGTAGAGGGAGCTTTACTCTGTATCTAACCCCGTGCTGTACCTGTCCTGGGAGTGTTTGATGGGGACAGTGTAGAGGGAGCTTTACTCTGTATCTAACCCCGTGCTGTACCTGCCCTGGGAGTGTTTGATGGGGACAGTGTAGAGGGAGCTTTACTCTGTATCTAACCCCGTGCTGTACCTGTTCTGGGAGTGTTTGATGGGGACAGTGTAGAGGGAGCTTTACTCTGTATCTAACCCCGTGCTGTACCCATCCTGGGAGTGTTTGATGGGGACAGTGTAGAGGGAGCTTTACTCTGTATCTAACCCCGTGCTGTACCTGTTCTGGGAGTGTTTGATGGGGACAGTGTAGAGGGAGCTTTACTCTGTATCTAACCCCGTGCTGTACCCATCCTGGGAGTGTTTGATGTGGACAGTGTAGAGGGAGCTTTACTCTGTATCTAACCCCGTGCTGTACCTGTCCTGGGAGTGTTTGATGGGGACGGTGTAGAGGGAGATTTACTCTCCAATGAAGACAGAGAGTGAAGATGGCTTTATTTAGAAAAAGAACATATTTATTTTTGTTTAACATTGGTTCTGCTCCTTATCACTTCTTCCTCTCATGGTCCAGGTCAGCCCCCGGGTAACTCCTTGAGGATGATAATGGGTTTCCCCCTAATATTCCACTGCTGCAGTTGGATATGCTTCTGCCCGCTCGGTGTTGTGGGCTCGGGTAAGTCCTCAATGTCAATGTGGGAGCCCCGGCTATATTGCTCGATCCACAGGAGCACGTTCCTTTCCGCCTCCTGCTCCTTCAGGATGTGGTAGGATTCCAGATCCTTGCAAATCACCCTCGTCACCTGTAGGAGGAGAGAGGTGGTTTAGGGAAGGGGGGTGCAGTTTGGAGGGATGGAGAGTGAGAGACAGACAAGAGATATGGAAGATAGCACCTCATCTTGTCCCATGCATGGGGCTGAAACTCCGACAGTCTGCTGTTCTCTCAGTACTGACCCTCCGAAAGTGCAGCATTCTCTCAGTACTGACCCTCCGACAGTGCGCCTCTCCATCAGCACTAGCTCTCCGTCAGTGCTGCACTCCGTCAGTACTGACCCTCTGACAGTGCGGCACTCTCTCAGTACCGACTCTCTGACAGTGCGGCATTCCCTCAGTACTGATCCTCCGACAGTGCAGCGCTCCCTCAGTACTGACCCTCTGACAGTGCGGTGCTCCCTCAGTACTGACCATCCGACAGTGTTGTGCTCCCTCTGTACTGACCCTCTGACAGTACGGCGCTCCCTCAGTACTGACTCTCCGACAGTGCAGCGCTCCCTCAGTACTGACCCTCCCACAGTGCGGCACTCCCTCAGTACTGATTCTCTGACAGTACGGCGCTCCCTCAGTACTGACCCTCCCACAGTGCGGCACTCCCTCAACACTGACCCTCTGACAGTGCGGCACTCCCTCAGTACTGACCCTCTGACAGTGCGGCGCTCCCTCAGTACTGACCATCTGACAGTGCGGCGCTCCCTCAGTACTGACCCTCTGACAGTGCAGCGCTCCCTCAGTACTGACCATCTGACAGTGCGGCTCTCCCTCAGTACTGACTCTCTGACACTGCAGCACTCCCTCAGTACTGACTCTCCGACAGTGTGGCGCTCCCTTAGTACTGACCCTCTGACAGTGCAGCACTCCCTCAGTACTGACCCTCTGACAGTGCGGCACTCCCCCAGTACTGACCCTCTGACAGTACGGCACTCCCTCAGTACTGACCCTCTGTCGGTGCAGCGCTCCCTCAGAACTCACACTCTGTTAGTGCAGCGCTCCCTCAGTACTGACCCTCTGACAGTGTGGCGCTCCCTCAGTACTGACCCTCTGACAGTGCAGCACTCCCTCAGTACTGACCCTCTGACAGTGCAGCACTCCCTCAGTCCTGACCCTCTGACAGTGCAGCACTCCCTCAGTACTGACCCTCCGACAGTGCAGCGCTCCCTCAGTACTGACCCTCTGACAGTGCGGCACTCCCTCAGTACTGACCCTCTGACAGTGCAGCACTCCCTCAGTACTGACCCTCTGACAGTGCAGCACTCCCTCAGTCCTGACCCTCTGACAGTGCAGCACTCCCTCAGTACTGACCCTCCGACAGTGCAACGCTCCCTCAGTACTGACCCTCTGACAGTGTGGCGCTCCCTCAGTACTGACCCTCTGACAGTACGGCGCTCCCTCAGCACTGACCCTCTGACAGTGCGGCACTCCCTCAGTACTGACCCTCTGACAGTGTGGCGCTCCCTCAGTACTGAACCTCTGACAGTGTGGCTCTCCCTCAGTACTGACCCTCTGACAGTACGGCGCTCCCTCAGCACTGACCCTCTGACAGTACGGCGCTCCCTCAGCACTGACCCTCTGATGTGTAGCACTCCATCAATGGGACACAACAGTACAGGGTTTGGGGTTCGGATGGGGCTGTGGGTGTGACGGGAGAGGACAGCATACGGGTATATCGGATGGTGATAGGTGCGTTGGGGGGGGGGGTGGAGGGGAGAGGCTGGCATAACGAGGGAAGGGTGCTGGACATGTGGGCCTCTTACCTTACCTTGTCATTTGAAGATACCCGCTGTCGGCATTGGAAACTCTTAAAGCTGCAATAATGTGGGTGTACTTGACCTTGATTGTCACAAATCTGT
The DNA here is from genome assembly GCF_902713615.1 of Scyliorhinus canicula. Classification (NCBI taxonomy): domain Eukaryota; kingdom Metazoa; phylum Chordata; class Chondrichthyes; order Carcharhiniformes; family Scyliorhinidae; genus Scyliorhinus; species Scyliorhinus canicula. Next base: position 85,731,960 of record NC_052161.1, read on the forward strand.
GGCAGGAAGGAGTGAGCGACAGAGGGAGGAGGAGAGATGGAGAGAGAAAAGACAGTGTTTATTGTGGTTGTGATGCTCACACATCAAGGATCCCACAGCCCCCAAACCCACAGAGAGGGCCCCACCCTGCCCCAGTTGACTGTTGGACCATCTGAATAGTATTAGTGGGGTGGCAGAGGGGCCTGAGGGGTAACAAATACACACGCTGCTCATGTCATCTTCCTTTACGACCCGCCCCCCACCGCTCCCGCCCCACTGTATCATTCGGAAGCCGGTACGAGTTCTGCTGAGTTCGAACAGCCAAAGGTGGTGTCTACACATGGTAAGGAGTGTAGGTTCCCTTGCCATCCCGCTCCATCCTGATATATTGACCCCCCCTCCCACCGATCTGACTGCTCAATGAGGAATGCACGTTGCACTGGAGGTTGACACAGCAGGGGACTCTCGGGAAAGGGCCGCCATCACACCTGGTCCGGAAAGGCACCCTCATGGAAGGAGGAGTATTCCAGCTGCAGCCAGGCCATCACCCTTGAGTCGTCGCAGCCCTGGGCAGCCAAGCGGGTGCACCAATATTCAGCGCTTAAGCCACCGTACGTTTCCATCCCATCATACTCCATCTCTTCGGAACTGCCCATCTGAAAGAGCAAGAAATTACCATTAAAGCTGGTACAAAAGAGGGCTCCCTCTTGAGAAAGGATACTGTGACAAAGGGAGAGCATGATAACACTCCTATAGTCCCTCCCACCTTATACCAAGTGTTAACAACGAGCACTCCCAGAGACAGCTACATTACAGAGCTCCCTCTCAGAAAGGGGAACCTGACAGAGAACATGATAACCCTCCTATAGTCCCAACCCTCCTATAGTCCTACCACTTTATTTTTTTTAAGTAACTTTAGCGTGCCCAATTCATTTTTTCTAATGAAGGGGCAATTAAACGTGGTCAATTCGCCTACCCTGCACATCTTTGGGTGTGGGGGCGAAACCCAAGCAAACACGGGGAGAATGTGCAAACTCCACACGAACAGTGACCCTGGGCCGGGATGGAACCTGGGACGTCGACACCGTGACACAGCAGTGTTAACCACTGTCCCACCATGCTGCTCTGTCCTACCACTTGATACCCAGTGTCAGCATCGAGCACTCCCAGGGACACGTAAAATATAGAGCTCCATCTTAAAATAGGGGAATCTGACCAAGGGAGAGCATGATAACCGCCCTATAGTCCGACCCACATTATACCCAGTGTCGGCATTGAGCACTCCCAGAGACAGGTACAAAACAGAGCTCCCGCTGAGAAATGGGACCTGACAAAGGGAGACATAATACCCGCCCCTATAGTCCTCCCACATTATACCCAGCATTGGCATCCAGCTCTTTCCGGGGCAGGTAGAGCACAGAGTTCTCCCTCTGAGAGCGCGGGGTTGAGGGAGTGTGATAAACTGGGTGGCCAAGGGGCGCAGAGGGGTTGGAGTGGGTTTACCCATTTACCTTGATGCCAATTTTCCGGTGCTCTGCGTCCACCATGGGGTTCAGGTAGAGGATGGTTTTGGCGTAGTTAGTGCAGGGCACTCTCTGGAGCTTCCTTCTCGACCGGCATTGTTCAACCTTCAGTGAGCAGAAGGCGCAGAGGGGGCATGGTTCCGCATGCCTTCTCCCTAACTCATCACACACCTATGAGGGAAGAAAGACACAGGGAGGGTATCAGTGACCGAGGCAGCCGGAGGAGTCTGCCCCTCCCCTGAAATGTGATCCAGACAGATTTAAAGGCTTCAAGTCCTGCCCTGTCCCATCAGCTCTTTATTGTTCGTCGCGACTGACAGTCTCCCGAATATAGTCATGAGTTTACTCTGACCAAAATCCTCTCATATTTATTCGTTCGTGGGATGTGGGTGTCGCTGGCTGGAGCCTCTGCATTTATTGTTCGTCCCCAGTTGCCCCTTGAGAAGATGGTGGATGAGCCACCATCTTGAACCCACTGCAGTTCCTGTGTGACGCAGGTACACCTACGGAGCTGCTAGGGAGTGAATTCAACAATTCTGATCCAGCAACAGTGAAGGAACGGCCTATATATATCCCCAGTCGGAAAGGTGTGGGGGGGGGGGGGCTCGGAGAGGGAACTTGCAGACGGTGGGTGTTCCCCACATGTCTGTTGCCCTCCCCCTTGTCCTTCCAGACGGTAGAGGTGGAGGGTTTGGAAGGTGCTGCCGGAAGAGCGTTGGCAAGTTACTGCAGTGCAACTTGTAGATGATACACACGGCTGCCACTGTGGGGTGGTGGTGGAGGCAGTGAATGTTTGTGGTTAGCGTGACGATCGAGCGGGGCTGCTTTGTTCTGGATGGTGTCGAGCCTCTCGAGTGTTGTTGGGAGCCGCAATCGTGCAGGCAAGTGGGAGAGTTTCCCATCACACTCCTGACTTGTGTCCTTGTAGATGGTGAACAGGGTGGGGGTGGCTGGGGGTTTGGCGGGGGGGGGGGGGTTGAGGAGGTGAGTTACTCTCCGCAGGATTCCCAGCCTCTGACCTGCTCTGGTAGCCACAGTATTTATATGGCTGGTCCCAGTTCAGTTTCTGGTCAATGTTAACCTCCCAGGATGTGGCTGGAAATCACTCGGGTACAGCACCTCAACATTAGGTGGATTGGCCATCATCAATTGCTCCTTTGTGTCTGAAGGTTAGGTGGGGTTACGGGGATAGCCTTACGTGGGGTGCTCTTTCCAAGGGCCAATGCAGAGTTGATGGGCCGAATGACCTCTTTCTGCACTATAAATTCTATGATTCTTTGTTCTTTGATTCATTCATCACGATTTCAGTAATTTCCCTTCATCCCAGAACAGAACAATTGGCCACTGTGTGCCTTCCAACTGTTTTAGATTCTCAGATCAGTAAGAATAATCTCTCCGACAGTGCGGGCTTCCCTCAGCGCTGACCCTCTGACAGTGCGGCACTCCCTCAGTACTGACCCTCTAACATTGCAGCACTCCCTCAGTACTGACCCTCTGACAGTGCGGCACTCCCTCAGTACTGACCCTCTGACAGTGCAGCACTCCCTCAGTACTGACCCTCTGACAGTGCAGCACTCCCTCAGTACTGACCCTCCGACAGTGTGGCACTCCCTCAGTACTGACCCTCTAACAGTGCGGCACTCCCTCAGTACTGACCCTCTGACAGTGCAGCAGTCCCTCAGTACTGACCCTCTGACAGTGCAGCAGTCCCTCAATACTGACCCTCCGACAGTGCGGCACTCCCTCAGTGCTGACCCTCTGACAGTGCAGCGCTCCCTCAGGACCGACCCTCTGACAGTGCGGGCTTCCCTCAGTACTGACCCTCCGACAGTGCAGAGCTCCGTCAGTACTGACCCTCTGACAGTGCAGCACTCCCTCAGTACTGACCGTCTGACAGTGCAGCAGTCCCTCAGTACTGACCCTTCGACAGTGCGGCACTCCCTCAGTACTGACCCTCTGACAGTGCAGCACTCTCTCAGTGCTGACCCTCTGACAGTGCGGCACTCCCTCAGGACCGACCCTCTGACAGTGCGGGCTTCCCTCAGTACTGACCCTCTGACAGTGTGGAACTCCCTCGATACTGACCCTCTGACAGTGCGGGCTTCCCTCAGTGCTGACCCTCTGACAGTGCGGCACTCCCTCAGTACTGACCCTCCGACAGTGCAGTACTCCCTCAATTCTGACCCACTTATAGTGCAGTGTTCCCTCAGTACTGACCCTTAGTACTGACCCTCTGAATGTGCGGCTGCAACCTCAGTGCTGACCCTTGTATAGTGCGCTGCTCACTCAGTACTGACCCTTCGACAGTCCGCCGTTCCCTCAGTTCTGAACATCCGACACTGCGGTACTCCCTTAGTCCTGACCTATGACAATGCGGTGCTCCCTCAGTACTGACCCTCTAACAGTGTAGCACTCCTTCAGTACTGACCCTCCAATGGTGCAGCGCTCCCTCAGTACTGACCCTCCAACAGTGGACAATGGCTTCTGCTGGGCAAGCATGATCGAACACTCACCTTTGACCCAAAGCCCAAGCGATTGGTTTCAATCTCCATCCAGTTCGCCATGACGCTCGAGGAGATGCAAGCATTCGAGAGTACGACATTGCACAGGAGTGTTTTCATGTCCTGAGATTGCATCACCCAGGGCTTTCTGGAAAGACAGGGGAGGGGGACGGTGGGGAGATAGGGGCCCCAAAAATTTATTCACATATGTTATCTTTTCAAGGACCCTCCCAAACACTGTCCGTCATCCATGAGGCACTTTGAAACCTCACCGATATCGTCCACCATTTTCCCTCACCGTCTATTTCTCCACCACTTCTTCTGTATTTACTCTGAACTCCCAATTCTCTCTGAACTTTTGCTTCACTACCATGAACAATTCCCTTTCAATTTCTCACCAATTCCTTCTCACCAATTTCCTCTCAACCTCCCAGCAATTTTCTCTGAATTTCTCACCAATTCCGTCTCAACTTCCCGCCAATTCCCTTAAAAAATTTCGGCAATTCCTTCTCAATTTCTCGCCAACTCGCCCCCAACTTCTCACCAATTCCCTCCAACTTCTCCCCAATCCCCTCCAACTTCTCCCCAATCCCCTCCAACTTCTCGCCAATCCCCTCCAACTTCTCGCCAATCCCCTCTCAACTTCTCGCCAATCCCCTCTCAACTTCTCGCCAATCCCCTCCAACTTCTCGCCAATCCCCTCTCAACTTCTCGCCAATCCCCTCCAACTTCTCGCCAATCCCCTCCAACTTCTCGCCAATCCCCTCCAACTTCTCGCCAATCCCCTCCAACTTCTCGCCAATCCCCTCCAATTTCTCGCCAATCCCCTCCAACTTCTCGCCAATCCCCTCCAACTTCTCCCCAATCCCCTCCAACTTCTCCCCAATCCCCTCCAACTTCTCCCCAATCCCCTCCAACTTCTCCCCAATCCCCTCCAACTTCTCGCCAATCCCCTCCAACTTCTCGCCAATCCCCTCCAACTTCTTGCAAATCCACTCCAACTTCTCCCCAATCCCCTCCAACTTCTCGCCAATCCCCTCCAACTTTTCCCCAATCCCCTCCAACTTCTCCCCAATCCCCTCCAACTTCTCCCCAATCCCCTCCAACTTCTCCCCAATCCCCTCTCAACTTCTCCCCAATCCCCTCCAACTTCTCCCCAATCCCCTCCAACTTCTCACTAATTCCCCTCTCAACTTCTCACCAATCCCCTCTCAACTTCTCACCAATCCCCTCCAACTTCTCACCAATTCCCTCTCAACTTCTCACCAATCCCCTCCAACTTCTCGCCAATCCCCACTCAACTTCTCGCCAATCCCCTCTCAACTTCTCACCAATCCCCTCTCAACTTCTCACAATCCCCTCTCAACTTCTCGCTAATTCCCCTCTCAACTTCTCGCTAATTCCCCTCTCAACTTCTCGCCAATCCCCTCTCAACTTCTCCCCAATCCCCTCTCAACTTCTCGCTAATTCCCCTCTCAACTTCTCGTCAATCCCCTCTCAACGTCTCACCAATCCCCTCTCAACTTCTCGCCAATCCCCTCTCAACTTCTCGCCAATCCCCTCTCAACTTCTCACCAATCCCCTCCAACTTCTCACCAATCCCCTCCAACTTCTCGCCAATCCCCTCCAACTTCTCCCCAATCCCCTCTCAACTTCTCACCAATCCCCTCCAACGTCTCGCCAATCCCCTCTCAACTTCTCGCCAATCCCCTCTCAACTTCTCGCCAATCCCCTCAGCTTCTCGCCAATCCCTTCCAACTTCTTGCCAATCCCCTCTCAACCTCTCGCCAAATCCCTATCACTAATTCCCTCCCAACGTCTTGCTATTTCCCACAAACCTCTCGCTAATCCTGTCTCAATTACCCACAAATCCTCTTTCAACATCTCGCCAATTCCCTCTCAACTTCTCACCCGGTTTAGCACAGGGCTAAATCGCTGGCTTTTAAAGCAGACCAAAGCAGGCGAGCAGCACGGTTTAATTCCCGTACCAGCCTCCCCGAACAGGCGCCAGAATGTGGCGACTAGGGGCTTTTCACAGTAACTTCATTCAAGCCTACTCGTGACAATAAGCGATTTTCATTTCATTTCATTTCAAATTCCTCATAAAACCTCCTGTCATTTAAGAGAACAAAAAAAGAACAACAAAGAAAATTACAGCACAGGAACAGGCCCTTCGGCCCTCCCAGCCTGCGCTGATCCAGATCCTTTATCTAAACCTGTTGCCTATTTTCCAAGGTCTACTTCTCTCTGTTCCCCACCCGCTCATATATCTGTGTAGATGCATCTTAAATTATGCTATCGTACCCACCTCTACCACCCCCGCTGGCAAAGCATTCCAGGCACCCACCAACCTCTGCGTAAAAAACTTCCAACGCACATCTCCCTTAAACTTTTCCCCTCTCACCTTGAAATCGTGACCCCTTGTAATTGACACCCCCACTCTTGGAAAAAGCTTGTCATAATCTAGTCAATTCCCACTCAATCTCTCACCAACTCCCTCCAACGTCTTGCCAATTCTCCCTCAATTTATCGCCAATTCCCCAATTATCTCTTGCCAATTCCCTCTCAAATTTCTCGCCAAATTCCTCTAAATGTCTCACCAATCCCATCTCAACGTCTCGCGAATTTCTCTGAACAAAATGCCAATTCCCTCTCGCCAAATCCCTCTCAACGTCTTGCTATTTCCCACTAACTTCTAGCAAATTCTCTCTCAATATCCCAACGATCCCCTTTCAATGTCCCGCCAATTCCCTCTCAAACTCTTTCCGACATTTTCAATCTCTTGTCAATTCCCTCTCATCCCGTCGCCAATCACCTCTCAAGCTGTCGCCAATTTCCTTTCAACCCCTCGCCAATTAACTCTCAAGTTCACGCATTTCCCTTTTTACTTCTTGCCAATTCCCTCTCAACACCTCGCCAAATTCATCTCAAATTCTCGCCATTCCCATCTCAACTTCTCGCCGTTTCTTGTTCAACTTACCAATGCCCACTAAATTTCTCGCCAACTTCCTCGCAAATCCCACCTCAACTTCTCGGCAATTCCCTCTCAATCTCCTGCTAATTCCGAGTGAACTTGCATCCAATTCCCACCAGTCCCCTCTCAACATCCTGCCAATTACATCTTAAACTCTTGCCAATTGCTAGCTTTAAGTTCCAAGGTGTCACCATCACCAACAGTCTGTCCTGGTCCACTCACGTTGATGCAACAGTCAAGAAAGCCCAACAACGTCTCTACTTCCTACGGAAGCTAAAGAAATTCAGCATGTCTGCATCGTCTCTCACAAACTTCTACAGATGTGCCATAGAGAGCATCCTATCCGGCTGCATCACAGCTTCGTACGGCAACTGCTCGGTTCAAGATCGCAAGAAACTGCAGAGTGTGGTGAACTCAGCCCAACGAACCATATAAGCTGGCCACCCTCCCATTGATTCTGTCTACACCTCCTGCTGCCTCAGGAAGGCAGACAGCATTGTCAGAGATCCCTCACACCCAGGCTTTGCCTTCTTCCAGACCCTTCCATCAGGCAGAAGGTACAGAAGTCTGAAAACCTGCACATCCAGACACAGGAACAGCTTCTTCCCCACAGCTTCAAGACTCCTCAACGACTCCCCCTCGGACTGATCTGTTCCCTGTAAGAACACTATTCACAATGCCCTATGCTGCTCTTGCTCATGTATTTGCTTTGTTTGGCCCTTGTTCCGCACTGTAACCAATCACTGTTTGTCGATGTACCATTTGTCAATGTACTGTGTCAATTATTCTTTTGCCTACTATGTACATACTGTGTACATTCCCTTGGCTGTAGAAAAATACATTTCACAGTACTTCGGTACATGTGACAATAAATCAATCAATCCATCTCAACCACTCACCAGTTCCCTCTTAACCTCTCCCAAATTCCTTCTCAATGTCTTGCCAAATCGATCTCAATCTCCCATCAATTCCCTTCCAACCACTCGACAACTCACTCTCAACCTCTCATCAATGCCCCCTTAATGTCTCATAAATTCCCTGTCAAACTTTTGCCAATTCCCTCTTAATCTCTCGCCAATTCCTTCTCAACCTCTCGCTAATTTCCTGTCAACCTCTTGTCAATTTCCCCTCAATCTCTCTTATTACTACTTGCCAATTCCTATCAATATCACGCCAATCCCTTCTCAACTTCCCGCCATATCACTCGCCACTTCTCGTTAATTTTCTCTGAATGTCTCGCCAATCCATCTTGAACACTCGCCAATTCCCTCCACCTCTCGCCAATTCCCCTTTAAAGCTTTGCCAATTCCCGCTCAATTTCTCACCAATCACCTTCAACTTCAAGCCAATTTCGTCTCAAATTCCTGCCAATGCCCTCTCTACCTTGCGCCAATTCCCTCTCAATGTCTTGGCAACTCCATCTCAACCTCTTGAGAAGAAATTGCTATGAAGTTGAGAGGGGCTTGGTGAGAAGTTGAGAAGTAATTGGTGAGAAATTGAGACCGATTTGGTGAGTTTGGCAAGGAATTGGCATCAGTTAGGAATTGGCTGGAAGTTGCCAGGGAATTGGCAAGAAATTGAGTGGGAATTGGAGATGAAAGAGGGAACTAACGAGAAGTTGAGAGGAAATTGTCGAGAGCTTGTGTGGGAATTTTTGAGAAGTTAAGAGATAATTGGTGAGAAATTGAGAGGGTATTGGCGAGAAGTTGAGAGGGAATTGGCAAGCAGTTGAGAGGAAATTTGGGAGACGTTTAGAGGGAATTGGCAAGAACTGAAGAAGGAATTGTGAGAGGAGCAGGAGGCAGGAGGTTGAGAGGGAATTGGCGAGAGGTTGAAAGGCAATTGCATAGAATTCGAGAGATAATTGGCGCGACGTTGAGAGGGAATTAGCAGGAGGGAGATTGGCAGGAGGTTGAGATGGAATTAGCAAGTAATTTAAAGGAGAGGCTGAAAGGGAATTGGATTGGAGTTTGTTCATTTTCACGTGTACCCGAGGTACAGTGAAAATTATTTTTCTGCGAGCAGCTCAAATATTTAGAACATGAAAAGAAAATACATAATAGGGCAAAACAAGGTACACAATGTAAATACATAGACACCAGCATCGGGTGACGCATACAGGATTGTAGTATTAATCAGGTCAGTCCATAAGAGGGTCGTTTAGGAGTCTGGGAACAGCGGGGAGGAAGCTGTTTTTGAATCTGTTTGGACGCGTTATCAGACTTTTGTATCTCCTGCCCGATGGAAGAAGTTGGAAGAGTGAGTAAGCCGGGTGGGAGGGATCTTGGATTATGCTGCCCGCTTTCCCAAGGCAGTGGGAGGTGTAGTTGGAGTCAATGGATGGGAGGCGGGTTTGTGTTTACGACTCTCTGAAGTTTCTTGAGGTCCTGGGCTGAGCAGTTGCCATACCAGACTGTGATGCAGCCAAATAGGATGCTTTCTATGGTGCATCTGTAAAAGTTAGTAAGAGTCAATGTGGACAGGCTGAAGTTCCTTATTTCCTGAGGAAGTAAAGGCGCTGTTGTGCTTTCGTGGTCGTAAGGTCGACATGGGTGAACCAGGACCGATTTTTGGTGACGTGCAGCCCTAGGAAATTGAAGCTGTTATCCATCTCCACCTCAGCCCAGTTGATGCAGACAGGGGTGTGTACTTTGTTTCCTGAAGTCAATAACAAGCTCCTTAGTTTTGCTGGCATTGAGGGAGAGATTGTTGTCATTACACCACTCCACTAGGTTCTCAATCTGCCTCTTGTAATCTGATGAGGGGCAATTGATGAGACGTCCAGACGGAATTGGCTCGAAGTTGAGAAGGAATAGGTGAGACGTTGAGAGGGAATTGGCAAGACATTGATAATAATAATAATTTTTATTTGTGTTCCAAGTAGGTTTAAATTAACACTGCAATGAAGTTACTGTGAAAATCCCCCAGTCGCCTATGGCGCCTGTTCGGGTACACAGAGGGAGAATTCAGAATGTCCAATTCAGCTAACAGCACGTCTTTTCGGGATTTGAGGAAGGAAACCGGAACACCCGCAGGAAACCCACACAGACACGAGGAGAACATGCAGACTCCGCACAGACAATGGCCCAAGCCGGGAATCGAACCTGACACCCTGGTGCTGTGACGCAACAGTGCTAACCACTGTGCTACGGTGCCGCCCTCAGAGGGGATGGGCGAGAGGTTGAGATGGAATTGACAGAGGTCGAGAGGGAATTGGCGAGAGAATTTGCAAGAGGTTAAGAAGGAATTGGCAACATGTTGAGGGAGAATTGGCAGGAGGTTGAGAGGGAATTGGTGAGAAAGTGAGAGGCAATTGGCAAGATGAGAGTGAATTGGGGAGACATTGAGAAAGAATTGGAAGGTAGTTAAGAAGGAATTGCAAGGGGAGCAGAGGAAATTGGCGAGATGTTGAGAGGAAATTGGTGAGAGGTTGAGTGGTGATTGGCAAGAAGTTGAGTGGTGATTGGCGAGAGGTTGAGAGAGAATTGGCGAGAAATTGAGAGGGAATTGGCAAGATGTTGAGAGGGAATTGGTGAAAAATTATGAGGGAATTGGCGAGAGGTTAAGAGGGAATTGGTGAGAAGTTGAGAGGGGATTGGTGAGAAGTTGAGAGGGAATTGGCGAGACGTTAAGAGGGAATTGGGGAGAAGTTGAGAGGGAATTGGCGAGAAGTTAAGAGGGAATTGGGGAGAAGTTGAGAGGGAATTGGCGAGAGGTTAAGAGGGAATTGGCGAGATGTTGAGAGGGAATTGGCGAGAAGTTAAGAGGGAATTGGCGAGAAGTAAAGATGGAATTGGCGAGAAGTTGAGAGGGAATTGGCGAGAAGTTGAGAGGGAATTGGCAAGAAGTTGAGAGGGAATTGGGGAGAAGTTGAGAGGGAATTGGGGAGAAGTTGAGAGGGAATTGGCGAGAAGTTGAGAGGGAATTGGCGAGAAGTTGAGAGGGAATTGGGGAGAAGTAAAGATGGAATTGGCGAGAAGTTAAGAGGGAATTGGGGAGAAGTTGAGGGAATTGGGGAGAAGTTGAGAGGGAATTGGGGAGAAGTTGAGAGGGAATTGGCGAGAAGTAAAGATGGAATTGGCGAGAAGTTGAGAGGGAATTGGCCTCCCTTAACTTCCTGCTTGTCCTTCTGAAAAGTCTGATACCCCTAGATATTCAACTCCCAATCAAATTCTCTCCCACTCCCTCTCAACCCATCACCAAATATCTCTCAACCTCTCGTTAATTGCCTTACCTTCTCACCAATTCCTCTCAATTTCTCGCCAATTCCATCTCAACATCTCGCTAATTCCCCCTCAACTTCTCGCCAATTGCTTCTGAACCTCTCGTCAATTCCCTCTCAACCTCCTGCCAATTCTCTCTCAACGTCTCGCCAATTTCCTCTGAAAGTTCTCTCCAATTCCCTCTCGGCCTACTGTAAATTCATTCTGAATTACTCGCTAATTGCCTCTCAACTTCTCGTTAATTCCCTCTTAACCTCTCGCAATTCTCTCTCAAAGCCTCACAAATTCCCTCTCATCCTCTCGCCAATTACGTCTCAATTTACCACAAATCTACTCTCAACTTCCCGCCAATTCCCTCTCAACTTCTCGTAAATTACCTCTCAACTTCTGACAAACCTCCTCTGAAATACCTGCCAGTTACCTCTCAATTTCTCAACAATCCCCTGTCAACCTCTCGCCGATTCCCACGGAACCTTTCGCCAATTCCCTCCCAATGTCTCACCAATTCTCTCTGAAACACACGACAATTCCATCTGAAACTTTTGCCAATTCTCTCTCAATGTTTTACCAATAACGTCTCAACATTTCGCCAAGCCTCTGTCAAATTGTTGACAATTCCCTCTCCACCTCTCGCCAATTCCTTCATTTCTTGCCAATTCCCTCTCAAGTCGCCGCTAATTCCCTCTCAACAATTCCTTCTCAATTTCTCACCAATTACCCAGAACTTCTCACCAATTCCATCTGAACCTCTTGCCAACTCCTTCTCAGCATCTTGCCAATTCATCTCAATCCCTCCACAAATTCCCTGTCAACCTATTGCCAATTCCCCGTCAACATCTCATAACTTCCCTCTCAATTTCTCGCCAATTCCGTCTAAAACTTTCACCAATCCGCTCACAAAATCTCAGCAATTCCCTCTGAACCACTCGTCAATTCCCTATGAACCTCTTGCCAATTCCCTCTCAACACCTTTCCAATTCCCTCTAAACCTCCCGCCAATTCCTTTTCAACATCCCGTCAATTCCCCATCAGCGTCCTGTTAATCATCAAATCCCTTCACAACCTCTTGATGTTCCCTCTGAAGTTCTCGCTAATTCCCTCTTAAATTTCGCCAATTCTATCTCAACATCCCGCCAATTCCCTTTCAACATCCGCCAATTCCCTCTCAACATCCCGCCAATTCCCTCTCAACATCCCATCAATTCCTTCTCAACATCCCGCCAATTCCCTCTCAACATCCCGCCAATCCCTCTCAACATCCCGCCAATTCCCTCTCAACATCCCGTCAATTCCCTCTCAACATCTCGCCAATTCCCTCTCAACATCCCGCCAATTCCCTCTCAATTTCTTGCCAATTCCCTCTGAAACTCTTGTCAATTTCCTCTCAACTTCTCCCCCCTCTCTGTGGACCACTCGCCTGTTCCCTCTCAAGTTTTCATCAAATCCCTTAGAACTTTGTGATAATTCCGTCTCAACATCTTGCCAATTCCTTCTCAAATTCTCGCCAACTCCCTCTGAACCTCTAGCCAATCCCTTCTCAATTTCTCACCAATTACCGCTCAACGTCTCACCATTTCCCTCTCAACGTTTTGCCAATTCCCCCACAATTTCTCGTCAAATGCATAGAATCCCTCCAGTGCAGAAGGAGGCCATCGGGTCTGCATCAGGCCTTAGAAAGGACCCCCTACTTCGCCCACGCCTCCACCCGACCTTCAACTTCTCGCCATTTCCCGCTCAACGTCATGTCAGTTACCTTCAACTTCTCACCAATTCCCTCAAAATTTATCACGAATGCCCTCACAAATTACCTGCAACCTTCCTCCAATTCCCTCCCAACGGTCACAAATTCCCTATCAACGCTCACCAATTCCCTTTCAATTTCCTGCCAGCTACCTTTCGATTTTTCAACAAACACGTCAACATCTCACCAATTCCCTCTCAACGTTTTGCCAATTCCCTCTGGACCTTTTGACAATTCTCTCTCAATGTTTTGCCAATACCGTCTCAACCTCTCCCCAACTCCTTCTCAATTTCTCGCCAATTACCTCGCAACTTCTCACTAATTCCCTGACAACATAGAACATAGAACAGTACAGCACAGAACAGGCCCTTCGGCCCTCAATGTTGTGCCGAGCCATGATCACCCTACTCAAACCCACGTATCCACCCTATACCCGTAACCCAACAACCCCCCCCCCCCCCTCCCTCCCTCCCTCCCTTAACCTTACTTTTTAGGACACTAAGGGCAATTTAGCATGGCCAATCCACCTAACCCGCACATCTTTGGACTGTGGGAGGAAACCGGAGCACTCGGAGGAAACCCACGCACACAGGGGGAGGACGTGCAGACTCCACACAGACAGTGACCCAGCCGGGAATCGAACCTGGGACCCTGGAGCTGTGAAGCATTTATGCTAACCACCATGCTACCCTGCTCGTCAATTCCCTCTCAACCTCTTGTAATTCCCTCTCAGTGAACTGGCAGAAGGTTGAGATGGAATTGGCGAGTAATTTAAAGGGAAATCATGAGAGGCTGAAAAGGAATTGGCAAAGGGTGAGAGGCAATTGACGGGATGTTCAGAGGGAATTGGCTGGAGGTTGAAAGGAATTGGCGAGACGTTGAGAGGGAATTGGAGAGAAGTTGGGGGGGAATTGGCAGGAGGTTGAGAGGGAATTGGCAGAAAGTTGAAGGGTAATAACAAGAAATTGAGAGGAATCGGTGAGAAGGTAAGAGGCAATTGACAAGAAGTTGTGACGGAATTGGCGAGAGGCTGAGAGGGAATTAACGAGATGCTGAGAACGAATTGGTTAACCGTTGACAGGAAATTGGCGATAGGTTCAGAGGGAATTGGCAAGACCTTGATAATAATTATTTTTATTAGTGTAACAAGTGGGCTTAAATTAACACTGCAATGAAGTCACTGTGAAAATCCCTCAGTCGGACTTCCAGTGGGAGCCATGGAGTGAGTTTTTGCACATTGTTGGCTCCCGCTCGTGGTGGCTTTTTCAAACCTTTTCCCCGGTTGACAGGTGGATGCAAGGAGAAAAAAAGGTGCAGGAGAGTGAGGGGAAGAGATTGACCCTCTGGTGTATGGAGCTGAGGGCCGGCAGCGGTCGAAAAAGAGGGAATCAGTCGGTTAGAGCTGGTGCGGCGCCTGCGACGCACGTGGAGATGGCAGGGTGAGGGTCAGGGAGCGGCCCGGCCGGCTCAGTGGTCGACGGACAAGCTGGTGAACATTCTGAACAAGAATAGGGCAGCACAGTAGCACAGTGGTTAGCACAGTTGCTTCACAGCTCCAGAGTCCCAGGTTCGATTCCCGGCTTGGGTCACTGTCTGTGCAGAGTCTGCAAGTTCTCCCTGTGTCTGCGTGGGTTTCCTCCGGGTGCTCTGGTTTCCTCCCACAGTCCAAAAATGCGCAGGTTAGGTGGATCTGCCCTTAGTGTCCAAAAAAAAGGTTAGGAGAAGTTAATTGGTTAAGGGGATAGGGTTGAAGTGAGGGCTTAAGTGGGTTGGTGCAGACTCGATGGGGCGAATGGCCTCCTTCTGCACTGTAAATTCTATGACCCTATGATCAGTTTACCCATCAATGTAAGGAGAGCGAGCAAGGCGGTGGTCGACTGCGTGGAGACGAGGCTGGAGGACCAGGGTCAGGTGATCCAGAAGATGGAGGAGGTGGTGAGAGAACACGAAGAGCAGTTCACGTCGATGGCAGCGGAGATAAGGCTGATGAGGGACCAGCAGAGGCAGCTCCAGGAGAAGGCTGAAGACCAAGGGAACCAGTCACACAGGCAGAACATATGTTTCGAGGGCCTGCCGGAGGGGAGTGAAGGAGCCGATGCTGGTGTGTATGTGGGGAGAATGCTGGAGAAGCTGCTCGGAGAGCGTGTGCTTGCACGGCCTTTGAGGCGGATCGAGCTCACAGGGCGCTAATGAGGAAGCCTGAGGGGAACGAGCCGCCGAGGGCAATGGTGGCGCGATTGCACCGTTTCCTGGACAAGGAGTGGATCTTGAGGTGGACCAGGCAGACGAGGTGCTGTACCTGGGAGGGCAGTGAAATCCGAGTGTACACGGACTGGGTACAGAGCTGGCCAAAAGGAGAGCAAGTTTCAATAAGGCCAGAGGCAGCCCTATTCAAGAAGGGGGTGAAGTTTCGGCTTCTGTATCCAGCACATCTGTGGGTGACCTACGAAGGCTGGGAGCTGTACTTGGGTCAGCGGAGGAGGCGATAGAATTTGTCAGAGACAATGGTCTGGCAGGAGAAGATGGACTTTGAATGTTGGTGGAGTTGGTTTGATGCTGCTGTTAATTTGCATTTGGGGCCATTTCTTTTCGACTTCAAGTTTATTCTTTGTCCTTTGTTGGTCTTTTTGTTTGGGGTTGGGGAGGGGTTGTTTTTGTTTGTTTGCACTGATGTTCGAGTGATGGGGGAGGGGGATCAGTGGGGGGGGGGTTAGGATGCTAGGCGCCATGGGCAGGGGCTGCCAGGCTAGGTGGGCGGGCTAGTTCATGGAAGTGCAGTCGGGGTGAATGGAAGGTTTGTGGGGGATGGGGGCAGGGGTTGTAGCTGGGGGAATTGGGGGTGGGGAGCAGAAGTATTGCTGATAGGGTTAGGGCTTTTAAAGTGTAAGGGGAGGAGAATCAATAAGGTGGGTTTCCGAGGGCAGACATGGAGAGGTGCGGTACACAGGCTGGAGGCTGGCCCGAGAGGGACTATGGTTAATCAGGGGGGGGGGGGGGGGGGGGGAGTCGGCAGGATGCCCCCCTGACTAGGCGGGTCACGTGGAACGTGCAAGGATTGAATGGGTCAGTCAAGAGTTCGCACACTTGAAGCGATTGAAGGCGGATGTGGCCATGCTACAAGAGACGCACCTGAAGGTGGGGGACCAGTTTAGGCTGAGGAAGGGATGGGTTGGGCAAGTATTCCTTTTGGGTTTGGACTTTAAACGAAGGGGGTGGCGATTTTGGTCAATAAGCGGGTGGCGTTCGAGGTGGGAAATATAGTGGCGGACTCTGGTACGTTATGGTAAGCGGGAAATTGGAGGGGATGCCGGTGGGACGATGTGGAATTTATGAGGCGGGTGCTGGGGAGGATCCCTGACTTGGACTCTCATCGGTTGATAATGGGGGGGGGGGGACTTTAATGCGGTTTTGGATCCGAGACTGGACCGGTCATGCTCGAGGTCAGGGAGGATGTCAGCTCCAGCTAAGGAGCTCCGCCAGTTCATGGAGCACATGGAAGGGGGGGGGGGGGGGGGGGGACCTGTGGAGGTTTTGGAGGCCAAGGGTGAAATAATTTTTGTTTTACTCCCATGTGCAGAGGATGTACTCCCAAATAGATTTCTTTGTGTTGGATAAGACGTTGTTGGCAGGGATGATGGATGTAGCGTATTCGGCGATCGTGGTGTCGGACCATGCCCCACACTGGGTGGGTTTACGATGAACAAAGTGGGGACACAGCGCCTGCAATGGAGTCTGGATGTTGGACTGTTAGCGGAGGACGAGGTGTGTGAGCGGGTGAGGAAGGCCATCCAGGGGTATGTGGAGATTAATGATACGGGGGAGGTGTCGACAGGTACGGTTTGGGAGGCACTGAAGGTAATGGTCAAGGGGGAGTTTATCTCGATTTAGGCACACAGGGAAAAGGCAGAGTGGCTGGAGACAGAAAAGCTAGTGGAAGAAATCCTGCAGGTGGATAGGAGATATGCAGAGGAAGGGCTGTTACAGGAACCGCAGAGGTTGCCGGTTAAGGAGGTAGGGCGAGGGGCGGTATATGAGTCTGGGAAGAAAGCGAGCAGGATGTTAGCGCACTAGTTGAGGAAGCAAGAGCGGCGAGAGAGATTGGGAAAGTGAAGGACACAGGTGGGAATATGGTCCTGGACCCGGAGGGAGTGAATGGGCTGTTTAGGGAATTTTATAGCAAATTGTATGAGTCGGAACCCCCAGCCGGGGTGGAGGGGGTGAGGCAGTTTCCGAAGGTGGATGAGGAGCTGGTGGAGGGCCTGGGGGCCCCAATTGAGCAGGTAGAAGTAGTAGAGGGGCTGAAGGTGATGCAATTGGGCAAGGCCCCGGGACTGGACGGGTACCCGGTGGAATTTTACACTCCGTTCTCAGGGGTGTTGGGACTGCTGTTGGTAAGGGCCTTCAATGTGGCAAAGGAGTTGGGAGTGCTCTCCCCAACGTTGTCACAGGGCTTCAATTTCCCTCATTTTAAAGCGGGATAAGGACCCGGAAAACTGGGTCGTACAGGCCGACCTCTCTGTTAAATGTAGATGTCAAGCTACTGCCGAAAATCCTGGCCACGAGGATCAAAGACTGCGTCCCAGGAGTAATGGGGGAGGATCAGGCGGGGTTCGTTAAGGGGCAGCATTTGGTGACCAACATTAGGAGGTTGTTTAATATAATTATGATGCCTCCAGAGGGGCGCGAGGTTGAAGTGGTGGTGGCCATGGACATAGAGAAGGCCTTTGATCGAGTGGAGTGAGAATAGCTATGGGAGGTCCTGGGGTGGTTAGGGTTTGGGCAGGGCTTTGTGGGCTGGGTCCGGCTGCTGTACCAGGCACCGGTGGCGAGTGTGCGGATCAACCGGGTGAGATCAGACTATTTCAGGTTACACCGGGGGACGAGGTAGGGATGTCCACTTTCCCCATTGTTGTTTGCCTTGGCTATAGAGCCATTGGCAATGGCATTAAGAATGTCGAGGGGGGTAGTGCAGGGTTGGGGGGGTGGAGCACAGCATCTTGCTTTGCACGGACAATCTACTTTTGTACATATCGGACCCCTGTATGGGGGGATTGGCGGGATTATGGGGATATTAGAGGAATTTGGCCGGTTCTCGGGATACAAATTGATTATGGGTAATAGTGAGGTCTTTGTGATCCAGGTAAGGGGGCAGGAGAAGAGATTGGGGGAGCTGCCGTTCAAGGTGGTGAAGGGAATTTTTGATATTTGGGAATCCAAGTGGCGCGGGAATGGGAGAAGCTGCACGAGGTGAATGTGGGTCGGTTGGAGGAGCAGATGAGGAGGGACTTCGGAGGTGGGATGCGTTCCCGCTGTCACTGGTGGGGAGGGTCCAGACAGTTAAAATGACGGTCCTCCCGAGGTTTTTGTTTGTTTCTCAGAGCCTTACAGTGTTTATCCCCAAGGCGTTCTTTAAAAAAGTGATTGCAGTGATCTTGGGATTTGTCTGGGCAGATACAACCCCGTGGGTGAAAAAGGTGCTGCTGGAACGGGGGCGTGGCGGATGGGGAGGATGCTGGCTCTTCCGAATTTTATTAATTACTACAGGGCAGCGAATATTGCGATGGTCAGGAAGTGGGTAGTGGGAGAGGTGGTCAGTGTGGGAGCGGGTGGAGGCGGCATCATGTCGGGACATTGCTAACGGCACCTCTGCCATTCTCACCAGCTCGGTACTCCCCAAGCCCAATAGTAATGGAAGCCCTGAGGATGTGGGGTCAGTGGAGGCAGCACATGGGGTTGGTGTGGGCACCGATATGTGATAATCACCGGTTCGCTCCCGGGGGGCGGGGGGGGGGGGGGTTCCGAGGTGGCAACGGGCGGGGATTGAGAGATTTGGGAATTTGTTTATCGATGAGGGTTTTCCGAGCTTGGAGGAGCTGAAGGAGGAGTTTGATTTGCCAGGTGGGAATGGGTTCCGGTATCTGCAAGTCAGGGATTTTACGCGGAGGCAGGTTTCGACCTTCCCGCACCTGCCGCATCGGGGACTACAGGATAAGGTGGTGTCGCGAACAGGAGTAGGAGGAGGAAAGGTCTCAGAGATCTATCAGGAACTGATGGAGTGGGAGGGAGCCCCAGAAGGGGAGGTGAAGAGGAAGTGGGAAGAAGAGCTGGGTGAGGAGTTGGAGGCCGGATTATGGGAGGAGGCCCTGAGGCGAGTCGATGCAGTCTCGCCGTGTGCCAGGCTCAGCCTGGTACAATTCAAGGTGGTCCACAGGGCGCATATAATGGTGGCCCAGATGAACAGGTTCTTTGAGGGGGTGGAGGATCGGTATGGGCGCTGCAAACCATGTCCATATGTTCGAGAAAAATTAAGCTGTAGGAAGATGTTGGGAAGGGGCGGGGGGAAGTCGAAGCATGTGAGGGACAAGTGAGGGCAGGAGAACCAACAGGGGACCCAGCAACCTGCTGGGGAAGGTGGCACTGTTTGTGTAAACCATGTTGGCTGGGGTCTGTGCTTTGTGGGGGGGGGGGGGGGTTGTTGGTTATATTGTGTTTTTGTTCTTGTTGAAATTTGATGGTTAAAATTGTTAAAAATAAAAATGCCTCAATAAAATATTTTCCAAAAAAAAAAGAAAACCCCCCCAGTCACCACATTCCGGCGCCTGTTCGGGTACACCGAGGGAGAATTCAGAATGTCCAATTCACCTAACAAACACGTCTTTCGGGACTTGTGAGAGGAAACCGGAGCACCCGGAGGAAACCCACGCAGACACGGGAGGACATGCAGACTCCGCACAGACAGGGACCCAAGCCGGAAATCGAACCTGACACCCTGGCTCTGTGGAGCAACAGTGCTAACCACTGCGCCACCATGCCACCCACAGACGGAATTGGCAAGAGTTTGAGATGTCATTGGTGAGAGGTAAGAGGGAATGAGGAGAGGTTGAGAGGGAATTGGGGAGAAGTTAAGAGAGAATTGACGAGAAGTTATGAGGGAATTGGCCTCCCTTAACTTCCTGCTTGTCCTTCTGAATAGTCTGGTACCCCTAGATATTCAACTCCCAGTCGTGACCATCCTCCAACTTATGATTTGTGCCGCCAATTCATTTATTTGATTTCGAATGCGACGAGCATTCAGGTAATGTGAATTCCCTCTCAATGTGAATTGCCTCTCAAATTCTCGCCAACTCCCTCTCAACCTATCACCAAATATCTCTCAACCTCTTGTTAATTGCCTCTTACCTTCTCACCAATTCCTCTCAATAACTCGGGAATTACTTCTCAACTTCCCACTAATTCCCTCTCAACCTCCTGCCAAATACCTCACAACTTCTCGCCAATTCACTCTCGACATCTCAGGAATACACTCTCTATTTTTTGCTAATTCCTCCTCAATAGTTTTCCAATCCCCTCACAAAATCTCATCACTTCCCTCTCAACTTCTCGGCAATTCCCTCTGAGCCTCACGACAATTGGCTATGAACATCTCGCCAATTCCCACTCAATCCTCGGCCAATTCTCGCTCAAACTCTCGCACTTTCCTCTTAAATATTCACCAATTCCCGCGCAACCTCTTGATATTCCCACTCAACGTCTTGCCAATTCCTTCTCAATTTCACACCAATTTCATCTCAACATCCTGCCAATTCCCTCTCAAGTCTCGCTCAACATTTTGCCAATTCCCTCACAATTTCTCAGAATTACATTGAATCCCTCCAGTACAGAAGAAGGACAATTAGGGCCATCAGGTCTGCACCAGGCCTTGGAAAGTGTCCCCTACTTCGCCCACGCCTCCACCCTACCTTCAACTTCTCGCCAATTTCCTCTCAACATCCTGCCAATTCACTCTCAAGTTCTCGCCAATTTCCTCTCAACCTCTCGCCAATTCCTTCTCAATTTCTCGCCAATTACCTCTTAACTGCTCGATATTTCCCCGCTCAACTTCTTATCAATTCCCGCTTAACCTCTCTCCAATTCCCTCTCAACTTCTCGCAAATGCCCTCTCAATTTCTTGCCAAATACCTTCAAGTTTCCTCCAATTCCCTCTCAACGTTTTGCCAATTCCCTCTCAACTTCACACCAATTCTCTCTGAAATATACACCAATTCCCTCTGTCCCTTTCGTCGGTTATCTCTCAATGTTTTGCTAATACCGTCTCAATTTCTCGCCAATTCCCTCTCACTTTCTTGCCAATTTCCTCTCAATTTCTTGCCAATTCCTTCTCAACTTTTCACCAATCCGCTCACACAATCTCGGCAATTCCCTCTCAACCACTCGCCAATTCCCTCTCGCATTTTCGCCAATTCCCTCACTACCTCTTGATATTCCCTCTCAAAGTCTCACTAACTCCCTCTTAGCATCTTGCCAATTCCCTCTCAATTTCTCACCAATTCCTTCTCAATTTCTCACCAATTCCTTCTCAACTTCTAGCCAATTCCTTCTCAATTTCTCACCAATTCCTTCTCAACTTCTAGCCAATTCCTTCTCAATTTCTCACCAATAACCTCTGAACCTGTCGCCAATTCTCTCTCAAACTCACGCCAATTCCCTCTGAATATCTCGAGAATTCCTTCAATTTCTCACCAATTCCTGGTCAACTTCGCGCGAATGCCTTCTGAAATTCTCGCCAATTACCAATGAAGTCCCCCCAATTCCCTCTCAATGTCTTGCCAATTCCCCCTCAACATCTTGTCAATTCCCCTCTCAACCTATGGCCGCTTCCTCCTCAATGTCTTGCCAATTACTTTCAGCATCTCGCCAATTCCCTCAAAACAATTCATCAATTGTCTCTTACCTTCTTGTCAATTCCTCTCAATTCCTCGCCAATTATCTCTTAACTTCTTGCCAATTTCTTCTCAACCTCTAGCCAAATCTCCCCCAACTTCTCGCCAATTCCCTCTCAATGTGACGCCAATTCCCTCTCAACTACCCGCCAATTTCCTCAGAAATTCCTGCCATTCCCTCTCAAATTCTTTCCAATTCTCTGTCACTGTCTTCCCAACTTCTTCTCAAATTCTCGCCAATTCTCTCTCAACATCTCACCAATTCCCAATGTAATGATGAAATGTGAAGTTTCAGTTAGGGCGCTTGAGAGTTACAAGTTAGCTAGGAAGGATCTAAAGAGCGAGCTAAGAAGAGCCAGGAGGGAACATGAGAAGTCTTTGGCAGGTAGGATCAAGGATAACCCTAAAGCTTTCTATAGATATGTCAGGAATAAAAAAATGACTAGGGTAAGAGTAGGGCCAGTGAAGGACAGTAGTGGGAGGTTGTGCGTGGAGTACGAGGAGATAGGAGAGTTGCTAAATGAATATTTTCGTCAGTATTCACGCAGGAAAAAGACAATGTTGTTGAGGAGAATACTGAGATACAGGCTACTAGACTAGAAGGGCTTGAGGTTCATAAGGAGGAGGTGTCAGCAATTCTGCAAAGTGTGAAAATAGATAAGTCCCCTGGGCCGGATGGGATTTATCCTAGGATTCTCTGGGAAGCTAGGGAGGAGATTGCTGAGCCTTTGGCTTTGAAATTTATGCCATCATTGTCTACAGGAATAGTGCCAGAAGACTGGGGGATAGCAAATGTTGTCCCCTTGTTCAAGAAGGGGAGTAGACACAACCCCGGTAACTATAGACCAGTGAGCCTTACGTCTGTTGTGGGCAAAGTCTTGGAAAGGTTTATAAGAGATAGGATTTATAATCATCTGGAAAGGAATAATTTGATTAGGGATAGTCAACACGGTTTTGTGAAGGTTAGGTCGTGCCTCACAAACCTTATTGAGTTATTTGAGAAGGTGACCAAACAGGTTGGTGAGGGTAAAGCAGTTGATGTGGTGTATATGGATTTCAGTAAAGCGTTTGATAAGGTTCCCCACGGTAGGCTATTGCAGAAAATACGGAGGAATGGGATTCAGGGTGATTTAGCAGTTTGGATCAGAAATTGGCTAGCTGATAGAAGACAGAGGGTGGTGGTTGATGGGAAATGTTCAGCCTGGAGTTCAGTTACTAGTGGTGTACCACAAGGATCTGTTTTGGGGCCACTGTAGTTTGTCATTTTTATAAATGACCTGGAGGAGGGCGTAGAAGGATGGGTGAGAAAATTTGCAGATGACACTAAAGTCGGTGGAGTTGTGGACA
The DNA here is from genome assembly GCF_902713615.1 of Scyliorhinus canicula. Taxonomy (NCBI): domain Eukaryota; kingdom Metazoa; phylum Chordata; class Chondrichthyes; order Carcharhiniformes; family Scyliorhinidae; genus Scyliorhinus; species Scyliorhinus canicula. Next base: position 85,754,968 of record NC_052161.1, read on the forward strand.
GTGCGGAAGGATGTTGCAGGTTACAGAGGGACATAGATAAGCTGCAGAGTTGGACTGAGGTGGCAAATGGAGTTTAATGCAGAAAAGTATGAGGATTCATTTTGGAAGGAATAACAGGAAGACAGAGTACTGGGCTAATGGGAAGATTCTTGGTAGTGTGGAAGAGCAGAGAGATCTCGGTGTCCATGTACATAGATCCCTGAAAGTTGCCACCCAGGTTGATAAGGTTGTTAAGAAGGCGTACGGTGTGTTAGCTTTTATTGGCAGAGGGATTGAGTTTCGGAGCCATGAGGTCATGTTGCAGCTGTACAAAACTCTTGGAGTATTGCGTGCAGTTCTGGTCGCTGCTTTATAGGAAGGATATGGAGCATTGGAAAGGGTGCAGAGGAGATTTACCAGAATTTTGCCTGGTATGGAGGGAAGATCTTATGAGGAAAGGCTGAGGGACTTAAGGCTGTTTTTGTTAGAGAGAAGAAGGTTAAGAGGTAACTTAACTGAGGCATACAAGATGATCAGAGGATTAGATAGGGTGGACAGTGAGAGCCTTTTTCCTTGGATGGTGATGGCTAGCACAAGGGGACATAGCTTTAAATTGAGGGGAGATAGCTATCGGACAGATGTCAGACGTAGATTCTTACTCAGAGAGTAGTAGGGGCGTGGAATAAACTGCCTGCAACATTAAGGGCATTTAAATGGTCATTGGATAAACATATGGATGATAAGGGAATAGTGTAGATGGGCTTTAGAATGGTTTCACAGATCGGAGCAACATCGAGGGTCGAAGAGCCTGTACTGCGCTGTAATGTTCTATGTTCTATGTTCTAACTTCTCGCCAATTCCTTCTTAACTTCTCGCCAATTCCACCTTAACTTCTCGCCAATTCCATCTTAACTTCTCGCCAATTCCCTCTTAATTTCTCCCCAATTCCCTCTTAACTTCTTGCCAATTCCACCTTTACTTCTCGCCAATTCCCTCTTAACTTCTCGCCAATTCCATCTGAATATCCTGCAAATTGCCTATCAACATCTCATAACTTCCCTCTAAATTTCTAGTCATTTCCTTCTCAATTTTTCACAATCCGCTCAGAAAATCTCACCAATTCCCTCTGACTCACTCGTCAATTCCCTCTCAAATTTTCACCAAATCCCTCAGAACGTCTTGATAATTCCGCCTCAACGTCTCGCTAATTCCTTCTCAATTTCTCACCAATTCCCTCTGAACCTCTTGCTAATTCTCTCTCAACCTCTTGCCAATTCTCTCTTAAACTCACGCCAACTCTCTCTGAACCTCTTGACATTCCGACTCAAATTTGCGCCAATTTCTTCTCAAATTCTGCCAAAATCCTTCTTAACCTCTTACCAATTCCCTCTAAATGTTCCGCAAATTCCCTGTCAACATCTCATAAATTCATTCTCAATTTCTAGCAAATTCCTTCTCAATTTTTCACCAATCCAGTCAGAACCTCTCGCCAATTCCCTCTCAAGTTCTCTCCAATTCCCTCTCAACCTTTGACAAAAGGTCATCGGACTCGAAACGTTAGCTCTTTTATCTCCCCACAGATGCTGCCAGACTTGCTGAGATTTTCTAGCATTTTCTCTTTCATTTCGGATTCCAGCATCCACAGGAATTTGCTTTTACCCTCTCAAACTCTCGCCAATTTCCTCTCAAACACTCGCCAATTTCCTCTCAACCTCTCTCCAATTCACTCTCAACCTCTCATCAATTCTCTCTCAACGTCTCAGCAATACCCTTTCAACGCCGATTCGCTCTCAACTTCTCTCCAGTTCCCTCTCAATTTCTCACTCGTCCCCTCACAACAGCTCACCAATTCCCTCTCAAGGTCTCGATAATTCCCTCTGACGGTCTTGCCCAATCCCTCTGAACCTCTTGCCAAATCCCTATGAACCACTAGCTAATTCCCTATGAACCTCTCGACAATTCCAACTCAACTTTGCGCCAATTTCTTCTCAAATTCTCGCCAACTCCCTCTCAACTACTCGCCAATTCCCTCTGAGCCTCTCACCAATTCACTTTCAAATTCCCTGTCAACGTCTCCGCAATTTCCTCTCACATTCCCGTCAATACCGACTCAATTTCTCGCCAAATTACCTCGCATCTATCCAATTCCCTCGAAACATCTCTCCAGTTCCCTCTCAACTTCTCTCCAATTCTCCCTCAAACTCTGCCAATTTGCTCTCAAGTTATCGCCAATTCCATCTGAACTTCTCTCCAATTCCCTCTCAATTTCTTGCCAATTCCTTCTCAGTTTCTAATCAATCCGATCTTAACTTTGCATCAATTCCCTCTCAGCCTCTCTCCAATTCCTACTTAACGTCTCGCCAATTCTCACTCAACGTCTCGCCAATACCCACTCAACATCTCACCAATTCCCACTCAACATCTCACCAATTCCCACTCAACGTCTCGCCAATTCCCACTCAACGTCTCGCCAATTCCCACTCAACTTCTCACCAATTCCCACTCAATATCTCACCAATTCCCACTCAACGTCTCGCCAATTCTCACTCAACGTCTCGCCAATACCCACTCAACATCTCACCAATTCCCACTCAACATCTCGCCAATTCCCACTCAACATCTCACCAATTCCCACTCAACATCTCGCAAATTCCCACTCAACGTCTCGCAAATTCCCACTCAACGTCTCACTAATTCCCACTCAACGTCTCGCCAATTCCCACTCAACATCTCGCCAATTCCCACTCAACATTTCACCAATTCCCACTCAACGTCTCGCCAATTCCCACTCAACGTCTCGCCAATTCCCACTCAACGTCTCGCCAATTCCCACTCAACGTCTCGCCAATTCCTACTTAACATCTCACCAATTCCCACTCAACATCTCGCCAATTCCCACTCAATGTCTCGCCAATTCGCTCACAACCTCTCGTTAATTCCATCTTAACTTGTCACCAATTCCTCACAATTTCTTGCCAATTCCCTCTCAACCTCCTGCCAATTCTCTCTCTACTTCACGCCTATTCCCGCTTGGGTTATCGCCAATTCCCTTTCAACCTCTTGCCAATTCCCTCTGAATTACTTGCCAATTCCCTCTGAATTACTTGCCAATTCCCTCTCAATATCCCGCCAATCTCCTCTCAATTTCTCGCCAATTCCCTCTCAACCACTCGCCAATTCCCACAATTTCCTCACAATTTCTCACCAATTCCTCTTCAGCCTCTCGCCAATTAGTTCTCAATTTCCTGCCAATTCACTCTCAAATTACCTTCAACCTCTCACCTATTTCCTCTCAATTTCTCACCAATCACTTTCAACTTCACACCAATTCCCTCTCAGCATCTCCCCAATTCTCTCTCAACAACACGCCAATTCCCTCTCAATGACTCGCCAATTTCACGCCACTTCCTTCTCAATTATTTGTCAATTCCCTCTTAACGGTTCTCCAATTCCCTCTCAATTTCTCACCAATTACCTTCAACTTCTTTCCAACTTCCTGTCAACATCTGTCCAATTCCCTCTCAACCTTGCACCAATTTCCTCTTAAGGTCTCGCCAATTCCTTCTCAATGTCCAGCCAATTCCCTCTCATTGCCTTGCTAATTCCTTCTTGCAATTCCCTCTAAACCTCTCCCTCATTATCTCGCCAATTCCTTCACATTGACTTATTAATTCCCTCTCAACTTCTCGTCAATTCTCTCTCAGCCTCTCTACAATTTTCCCTCATTATCTCCCAATTCCTTCTTATTGTCTCTCCAATTGCTTTTCAGTGTCTCATTAGTCCCTCTAAACTTTACATAAATTCCCTATCAACCTCGCGCCAATTCCCTCTCAATGCCTTACCAATTCTCTCAAAACGTCTCACCAATTCCCTATCAATGTCTCGCCAATTCCCTCATTATCTTGGCAATGCCCTCTCATTGCCTCGCTAATTCCTTCACATTGTCTCGTCAAAACCCTCTCAATTGCTCGTTAATTCCCTCTCTACCTCTCCCAATCCCCTCTCAACATTTCGGCAATTCCCTGCCAACGTCTCTCCAATTTCCCCTGAAAGCCTCGCCAAATATCTAGCCAATTGCTTCTCAATGACTCTCCAACACTCTCTTAATGTCTCGCCAAATTTCCTCCCAATGTTTTGCCAACGCCCTCTCAATGTATCGCTAATTCCTTCTCAATGCTTCACCAACTGCCTCTCAACGTCTTGCCAATTTCTTCTCAATGTCTCTCCAATTCCCTCTCAACCTTTCGCCAATTCACTCTCAGCCTCCTGCCAATTCCCTTTCAACTTCCTTCCTATTCCCTCTCAATCTCTCGCCAATTCCCTCCCAACCTCCCACTAATTCCCTCTCAACCTCTCGCCAATCCGCTATCACCCTCCTTCCAAATCCGTTTCAACCTTTCGCAAATCCCTCTGAACTTCTCGCCAATTCCCTCTCAGCCTCTCGCAATTCCGTCTCAATTTCTCGCCACTTACCTCTCAATGTGTCGCAAATTCCATCTCTACCTCCTGCCAATTCCCCATCAAACCTCTTCCAATTCCTGACTTCCGGTGACGGGGATGTGCTGAGAAGTCGCCTCCCGCAAACCTGAAAAATAGGCACTTTTTGCTCGAAAAACGCCTGCAAACTATACAAACCATTCCCACACCACTAATAAAACGAAGAAAGGAGAAAAGATGCCAAATAACAGCCAGTCCAGAGGACGAGTGGAGACCAGGAGTGGGAAGAGCCTGGACTAACAGCAATCTGCCAAGCCGATCAGCGCACGAGGGGGCGAAACCCGGACTTCACTAGAATGAGAGGAACCGACCCGCCACATGAGATGGGGATGGATGGAAGACGGTCTTCTCAAGAGCGGTGAGGGAACACCGAGATGAAACAAAATCAGACATACAAGCTGCGGTGAAATGTGCAATGGCTGTAGCTCAGGTGAACATCCAGGTGGCCCTGGAGAAAGCCAAAAGGTGACTGGAGGCCCAGGAGGCAACAATTAAAGATCTAGACAGGGCTGCAACTGGCCAGAGCGACCGGATCATTGCCCTGGAAAAGGAGGTGGCAAGGCTGGTCATGACTCAAGGAAACCCAAGAGGAAAGGTTGAGGATCAGGAGAACCGGTCGAGGCGGCAGAACCTACGAATCTTGGGCCTACCGGAGGGGATCGAAGTTAGGAACCCCACAGACTATGTGGACCAAATACTGGGTAACCTGGTGGGAAGGGACAGCTTCCCCAACCCACCAGAAATCGACAGAGTGCCTTCCAAAACCGGAGAACAGCCCAGACAATAATCACCAAGATGCACCGGTACCAGAAATGTTGGAGAATGAAAGGTTTAGTGAGAGGGAAGAACTGAGGGAGATCAACATTAGTAGAGAAATGGTGCTGTGAAAATTGATGGGATTGAAGGCGGATAAATCCCCAGGGCCTGAGAATCTGCATCCCAGAGTGCTTAAGGAGGTGGCTCTGGAAATAGTGGATGCATTGGTGGTCATCTTCCGGGATTCTATAGACTCTGGAACTGTCCCTGCAGATTGGAGGGGAGCTCACAACACACCAATATTCAAAAAGGGAGGCGGAGAGAAAGCCGGGAATTATAGACCAGTAAGCCTAACATCAGTAGTGGGGTAAATGCTTGAATCCATTATAAAGGACTTTGTAGTGGAACATTTAGAAAGCAGTGGCAGGATCAGTCAGAGTCAGCATGGATTTGTGAAGGGGAAATCATGCTTGACAAATCTGTTGGAATTCTTTGAAGATGTAGCCAGTACAGTCGACAAGGGGGAGCCAGTCGATATGGTATATTTGGACTTTCAAAAGGCGTTTGACAAAGTCCTGCGTAATAGATTATTATGCAAAATTAAAGCGCATGGGATTGGGGCAAATGTATTGAGGTGGATAGAAAACTGGTTGGCAGAGAGGAAACAAAGAGTCGGAATTAATGGATCCTTTTCAAATTGGCAGGCAGTAACTAGTGGGGTACCACAGGGATCGGTGCTGGGACCCCAGCTATCCACGATATATATTAATGATTTGGATGAGGGAACAAAATGTAACATCTCAAAGTTTGCAAATGATACCAAGTTAGGTGGGAGGGTAAATTGTGGCGAGGATGCAGAGATCCTACAGCATGATCTGGACAGGTTGGGCGAGTGGGCAAACCAGTGGCAGATTCAGTATAATTTGGATAAGTGTGAGGTTATTCACTTTGGAAGCAAAAACAGGAAGGCAGATTACTACCTGCATGGTTGTAAATTGGGAGAGGGGAGTGTGTAGCAGGACCTGGGTGTCCTTGTGCACCATTCGCTGAAGGTAAGCATGCAGGTGCAGCAGGCGGTAAAGAAGGCTAATGGTATGTTGGCCTTCATTGTGAGTGGTTTTGAGTACAGAAGCAGGGATGTGTTGCTGCAATTATACAGGGCCTTGGTGAGGCCACACCTGGAGTATTGTGTGCAGTTTTGGTCTCCTTTTCTGAGGAAGGATGTTCTTGCTCTCGAGAGAGTGCAGTGAAGGTTTACCAGACTGATTCCAGGGATGGCGGGACTGTTATATGAGGAGAGATTGACTAGGTTGGGATTGTTCTCGCTGGAATTCAGAAGAATGAGGGGGGATCTCATAGAGACTTATAAAATTCTAACAGGACTAGACAGGGTAGATGCAGGGAAGATGTTACCAATGATGGGTATGTCCAGAACCCAGGATCACAGTCTGAGAGTTCAGAGTAAACCATTTTGGATAGAGATAAGGAGACATTTCTTTCTGTGGAATTCATTCCCACAGGAAGTAGTTGATGCTAAAACATTGAATATATTCAAGAGGCGGCTGGATTTGGTACTTGGGGAGAATGGGATCAAAGGCTATGGGGAGAAAGCAGGATTAGACTATTGAGTTGGATGATCAGCCATGATCATGATGAATGGCCAAAAGGCCTCCTCCTGCTCCTATTTTCTATGTATCCTAGGACCGGGAGAGAATCCTGTGCTGGGCCAGGCAGTCCAAAAACTGCAGCTGGGAATGTTACAAGATCTGAATCTACCAGGACTGACCTGGACAAGCACCGGGCGCTGCACAGAAACGGGGTGAGATTCGGAATGCTGTACCCAGCCAAGCTCTGGGTCACATATCAAGGCAGGGAACACTTTTTCATGGTTCACTCCTGTAATGACAAGGCCTTTGAGATTGGCCAATGGCCAATTGGAATACGGGTACCCTGCTTAGTGGCCCAATCAGGGAACCCCTTTCTCTGTATATAACAGAGAGTGTCAGCTCCTCTGCAGTCCCAGTGTAGACAGCCAGCTGAATGCACCTGGTTGTACCGGTGTTGGTTTTGTTAATAAAGAAATTTTGGTGGAGGGACTTCTGCCTCCATGGACTTACTACATCTTCCTTTTATAGTCTGTACAGCTAAAGGTAGACCATTGCTACAGCGACCGCTTTACGCGGGAGAGCACTTCCTCGTTTTGGAGACAAGCTGTAAGAGAGGGAAGGATGAACAAGTACAGCTAAGCACAGTGTAAGGTGGGGGAAATGGTGGACAGGGACCCCAGAGATAGGGCAACAGGAGGAAGTGCAACAACTACCGGGAGGGGGGGGCCACAACACCAGCGAGGTAGCTAGCACTGGGATCCTTGAGGAGAAAAGTGGCCACATAGCGACCCCTGCAAGGGGGAAGGTGTCTGGCATGGTGGGGGGACAGATAACGGGCATGGAGGCGTACTCAGAGGAAGAAACAGGGGCAAGGGGTGTTTTAGCTATAGGATGGGGGGGGGGGGGGGGAGAAGACAGGGGGGTGGGGAGATGACACCGTAAGGGAGAAATAGGTGAAGAAAGATAGAAGGCATTAGACTGGCTACAGCAGACCACACGGCGACTTGGAACAAAGACACCATTTGCATATCATTAGCAGGTCCGAACCGATATACTCCGGGGCCTCCACAATGCTCCGACTCCGATGGGCCGAGTTCCCGACAGTGCGGTTCACTTGTGCTTCTAAAAATTGTGAAAGCGGCGTGGTGGCTGCTGAGGGAGAGAAAGGGGAACGGAAAGTGCCCAACATCGTCATAGTTTGCTGACAGTTGTGCTGCTGGCTGGGCGGGGCTCCTGCCAGGGCCGGGGGGAGTAGTGAAGGGGTAGACGGGCACGGAACATCATTGCTGCAGCCGGAAAAGCAGCCATGCAGCTGCGCACACTGTGAACAACCCATTTTGAACTTAGTGCCAAGGTTCGTAGAGGTGTCTCCCCAGGCCACCCCCCCCCCCCCCTCCCCTGTTGTCAAAGCCCACAAATTCTGCGTTTGCACTCACACTTAGTTTCAGAAATGGAGAATCCCGCCCACTGTAGCACAGTGGTTAGCACTGTTGCTTCGCAGTGCCAGGGTCCCAGGTTCGATTCCCACTTGGGTCATTGTCTGTGCGGAGTCTGCACGTTCTCCCTGAGTCTGTGTGGGTTTCCTCCGGGTGCTCCGGTTTCCTCCCACAAGTCCCGAAAGACAAGCTTGTTAGGTGAATTGGACATTCTGAATTCTCCCTCCGTGTACCCGAACAGGCGCCAGAATGTGGCAACGAGGGGCTTTTCACAGTAACTACATTGCAGTGTTAATGTAAGCCCACTATGCTCCCTATTCGTTCAGGGTGTACTGTTCCCTGGCTCTCCCCTTTCCCCCCTTCTTTCCTTTGTGCTTTCTACTGTCTGCCATGTGTGTGTGTGGGGATGGGGGTCTTCCAACCCCCCCACCCCCCCGTGCTGTTCCCTTCATTTCCCCCAGGTTCCCTCCCTCCCTCCCCCCCCCCCCCCCCCACCTCTCTTCCAGCTTTGTGTATTCCTGTTTGTCTTCTCCCATTTCTTATATTTTCCTGTAGTTACTGTTGGCTTAGAACTGGTTTTGGAACAGGCCGACAAACTGCCCCCATGCTTTAAGGAATCTTTCTCCGACCCTTGAATGGTGTATTTGATCTTTTCCAGGTGGCCGAGAGGTCAGCGAGCCAGTCTGCAGCTTTGGGTGGTGCTGCTGATCGCCAGCCGAGCAGGATTCTCCGGCGTGCGATTAGGGAAGCGAAAGCTGGGGCGTCGGCCCTCTTCCCCATGTGTAGCTCTGGCTGCTCCGATACCCCGAAGATTGCCACTATTGGGCATGGCTTCACCCTCACCCCCACAACCTTGGACATTGCCTCGGAGAAGGCTGTCCAGAACCCAGCCAGTTTGGGACAAGCCCAGAACATGTGGGTGTGGTTGGCCGGGCCCCTCTGGCACCGCTCACATTTGTCCCTCACCTCCAGGGTTCTGGTCGCGTGCGCTCTGTGCACCACTTTGAACTGCATGAGGCTCAGCCTTGCGTAGGAGGAGGTGGAGTTGGCCCTGCTCAGTGCTTCCCTCCAGAGTCCCCACCCCACTTCTGTCCCCCAGTCTGTCATAATATACATCTATGTATATAATGGAGTGTGGACAGGCAGTGATTGACACACAGGATGACCAGTAAGCACACAGCACAGAGCAGCCAATCACCAGACAGGACACTACCACTATAAAGCCAGAGGGCACTAGGTTTCCCGCTCTCTCGGGACCCAGCCTCTGAGACAGTCAGAGTTCGTGAGCTAGCCAGTGCAAACACCATGTGATAGCGAGTAAGTCTGGTCAGGCTAGCACTAGGTCTCCAGTCAGTTCAGTACAGTGTCGACCCACAGCTGAATATGTATATTAGTTCTATCGTTGAATAAAATCATGTTGGATCTTCTCCAGTGTTAGAGGTCTGTTTCTAGCTTCACTGCATCAAGTGCAGTCCACATCGAACCAACCTGCCCAACACATGACAGTCCGCCTGGTCTCATCAAATGGCGTTTGAGCCCTGTAGCGGGTCGTACATTTTTCTGCAGTTTCCCCCTTCCTTATTGTCCATATTTATCAGGTCCCCTAATAGTGTGGTCTCTGGGGCCCTGGAGTATCCTGCTGTCTCTTTACGGAGGAAGTGCTTTATTTGTATGTGCCGAAGTTCCTGTCTTGTCAGTAGTTCCAGCTCCTCCGCAGTTCTCCGAGTGTTGCTAGTCTGTTTCCCATATAAAAGTCCCCGACTGTCAGCGTCCCCCTGTCCTGTCTCCATTTCTTGAAGGTGGTGTCCAGCATGACTGGTGAGAACTTGTGGTTACCGCAGAGGGGGGCCATGGGCGACATCTCGGTCAGCCCGAAATCTTGCTTCATTTGATTCCATGTCCTTAGTGTGGCTACCAGCACTGGGCAGGATGTCTACTTCATCGATGGGAATGGGAGTGCTGTCGTGGCTAGGGCCCCGGAGGGTTGTTCCCTTGCAGGAGGCCTCCTCCATCCGCACCCATTCCGTATTGGGATCACGTACCCATCCCCTCACTTTTTCTGCCGTGGCTGCCCAGTGGTTGTATTGCAGGTTTGGTAAGGCCAGGCCACCCCCATCTTTTCTCCTTTGCAGTGTTGGTTTGGGAATTATCATATTCTTACCCCCCACACAAATCCCATGATCATTCTGTCTACGTTTTGGAAAAAGGCCTTGGGGATGAAGATTGGTATGGATCTGAACAGGAAGAGGAACCTCGGCAGTACATTCATGTTGATCGTCTGCACTCTCCCCGCCAGGGAGAGTGGGAGTGAGCCCCACCTCTGTAGGTCCTTTTTGACTTCCTCCACCAGGCTGGTCAGGTTCTACTTGTGGATCTGTGTCCAGTTGCTGACTATTTGGATCCCCAGGTATCGGAATCTGTTCTGGGCTGTTTTAAACGGGAGCCCCTCCATCTCTGCCCCTCCCCCGTTGGGTTCTCTGGGAATGCCTCACTCTTACCCAGGTTGAGTTTGTAACCTGTGAAGGTTCCAAACTCTTTCAGGATCTGCATAATTGCTCTCAGTCTTTCCTGTGGTTTCGAGATGTAGAGGAGCAGGTCATCTGCATAGAGTGAGACTCTGTGCTCTCTGTCTCCTCTCCGGATTCCTTTCCAGCTTTTTGTATCTCGTAGAATGAATGCCAGGGGCTCGATTGCCAGGGCGAACGGGAACGGAGACAGTGGACATCCCAGCCTTGTACCTCTGTGAAGCTGGAAGTATTCAGAGCTGGTGGCATTGGTTTGAACATAGAACATAGAACAGTACAACACAGAACAGGCCCTTCGGCCCTCAATGTTGTGCCGAGCCATGATCACCCTACTCAAACCCACGTATCCACCCTATACCCGTAACCCAACAACCCCCCCCTTAACCTTACTTTTATTAGGACACTACGGGCAATTTATCATGGCCAATCCACCTAACCCGCACATCTTTGGACTGTGGGAGGAAACCGGAGCACCCGGAGGAAACCCACGCACACAGGGGGAGGACATGCAGACTCTACACAGACAGTGACCCAGCCGGGAATCGAACCTGGGACCCTGGAGCTGTGAAGCATTTATGCTAACCACCATGCTACCCTGCTGCCCATCCTAATAATTAGTTATTATTTACACAGTTAGAGAAATAGAAATTTGTACCCACCTAGCTTGGATGCCAGGAAGGAAACTCGCTAACCACTGGAGGTTGAAAAAAGTAGAAAAGCAGCACCTCTACGTGAACTCCCACCTGAACCAGATTCTCTACTTGCTCAGTCTACATCTCATGTCCACATGCCCCTCTCTCCATGTGGGTTCAAAACCTCCTTGTTTTTCTCCAGAGATTCTAATGACATACTAGCTAGGCCGGCTTTTCTTACAGTGGTTATACCCTAATGGGGGCAACTACTTCAGCTCATTGACGGATAATTCACGGAGTTCCATGTTTAACTAGGATATTAGGATATTGAATGCTCGCTTTGGGAGCGTTGTACAGGATTTTCACCCAGGTGGTGACCCCACTCCTAGCCCAAACCGCTCCAGTACCTTGAGGAGGTACTTCCATTTGACTTCGGGGGGGGTGCCTTTTCCGCCTGCATGGAGCTGATGCTCTCCATGATTTCTCCCAGGTCTATTGGTGCTTCCAGTTCCTCCCACTGTCCTCCCCCACAACTGGCATTTCTAGTCCGTTAAGGAACTGTTTCACCCCCGTTGGGAGGCTCAGAGGTGTACAGTCCTTGGTAGAAGGTCTCGAATGCCCGATTGCCTTTTTTTGGTTCTGTTACCAGTCTGCCTCTGCTGTCCTTTACCTGCACTATTTCCCTTGTGGCTGCCTGCTTTCTCAGCTGGTGAGCCAGTAGGCGGCCCGCCTTATCCCCTGTTCATCGAAGGTCCCCCATGTCTGGCGGAGTTGGTGCACTGCTTTCCTGGTGGACAGCAGGTTAAAGTTCATTTGTAGCGTTTTCCTCTCTGCCAGCTGCTCTACGGTCGGGGCCCCGGAGTACTTTCTGTCGTCCTGCAAGGTGGAGTCGATCGACTGTCGCCCTCTCTTCCCTGTCTCTGCTCACCTTGTAGGCTATAATTTCCCCTCTGATCACAGCCTTTAGTGCCTCCTAGTACGTGGAAGGTGAGACCTCCCCGTTCCGGTTGTTACTCATGTAGCCGTCTATGGCCTGTGATGTTTTTTTAGCAGCAGGCCTTGTCGGCCAGGAGGTCCGTGTCCAGCCTCCATGTAGGACACTAGGCATGACCCGTCTCCAACCTCACATCCACGTAGTGCGGAGCATGGTTGGAGATGACTATCGGGGAGTACTCCGCTCCTACTATTCCTGGAAGCACCGATTTCCTCACTGCCAAGAAGTCGATATGGGTACCTTATGTCCCGGCAAGAAGAACGAGAATTCCCTCTCACCAGGGTGCAGGAAACTCCATGAGTTCACCGCCCCCATCTTTTCCATAAATGCTCCCAGTTGCTTAGGCATGCCTGTTTCTTCGATCAGTCGGTCAGTGGGTCCTGCACGCATTAAAAATCGCCCCCCGCCCCATAATCAGTTGGTGTGTGTCGATGTTGGGGATTTCCGCCATGGTCTTCTTTATGAATTCTGTGTCATCCCAGTTGGGAGCATACACATTTACCAGAACTACCGGTGCTCCTTTCAGGACACTGCTGACCATGACGTACCGTCGCCCTGGGTCCGTAACCATCTTGGTCTCTGTAAACCTCGTCCTCGTGCTGATCACGAGGCCTTGTCCCAGCCCTTGTCCCGTACCATGAATGGGATATCTGTCCCACCTGTGTTGTTCCTCGTGACTTAATAAAGCTCATAGTCTCAAATGTGGAGAAGATGCTTTATTGTGAATTCGTTCTCTCTTCAGAGCGTTACCTACGGCTACCTCAAGTGCTACTAGCTGGCGTGTCTGTGTCCTGCTCCAAGTTCTGCCCTCTGTGAAGTGTCCTCACTTCCTGTCCCGGTCTATTTATATGGCTATCCCGTGCTCCCTCTAGTGTTTGCTCAGTTGTATTGCATCTAGTTAACTTGTGATCACCATATCCCCCTTTTTCTCTTTACATATTTTCTGTACATCGTTAAAGAAAATTGTACATCCTGTCCCAGTGTATTTATAGCTCTCCCTCTAGCGTTTGCTCAATTGTATTGTATCTAGTCAATCTACGATCACCACATCCCCCTTTTTCTCTTTACATATTGTCTGTACATCGTTAAAGAAAATTATACAAAACAGTGACTTATGATATGCGTATCTATACAAGTGATGGTGCTATTGCATATTTTTTTACAAAGCCAATGTATTTATGAGTCCAAACTTAATAAAACATTTATGAGCCCAAACTTGATGAATTTGTTCAGTTTTTTTTTTCTTTTTGTTGTTGATGACGTGGTGATATTGATATTGCAACTCCGTTGTGAATGTTGTTGGTGTTCCTTGTTATTTTAAGTACCCGATGCGTCATCCCGAGGTGTTTGCATGGTCACATCACTGATGTTGACTGGCATGGACTTTTTTCTGTGCTTGTGGTATTGATTTATTATCTCATCCGCCTTGGATGCTGGCGTGCTTGCTTGTTCTGGAGCAGATGTGAGTTTGTGCGATTCGTTGTCATCCCATGACATGTTTGTAGTCTTGTCATCGTTTTGCCATGCGCTGTGGCATTGTCCTTCATGTGCCAAGTAGTACCATTGTGTACAAGTCGTTGTTGCATTGCTGTTGTTTCTGTCGTTCCTGTCTTTGTTGTTTTCGTTGCCGTTCTTGTTGCTGTTCTTGTCGTTTCTGTCTCTGTTGTTGTCGCTATCTTTGTGCCTGACTTTGTTGTTTGTCTTGTCGCGCTTCATGTTGCTTTTGTTCTTGCTGTTGTTGTTCTCGTTTCTGCTGTGCTTCTTGCTATTGTTGTTGGTCTTGTCGCGCTTCATGTTGCTTTTGTTCTTGCTGTTGTTGTTCTCGTTTCTGCTGTGCTTCTTTTGACTTTTGTTTTTCTTGTTATACTCTATGAGTGTCCCGTGTGGATAATTTGAGTCATTGAGCATTTCGTCTCGAGAGTGGTGCGAATGATCTGATGTTGCATCGGTGCTGGTGACATCAATCATTTGTGGAGGATTTGATTCCTCATCTTTGCTTTCTTGGTGCTCCTCTTCTGGAGTCAAATTCTTCTCGATTTCATTTGACGCGGTGTCTCTGGATTCTTGGCGCTCCTCTTCTGGAGTCAAAAACTTCATGATTACAATTGACGTGGTCTCTCTGGACTCTTGGTGCTCCTCTTCTGGAGTCAAAATCTTCATGATTTCTGTTGATGTTGTCTCACTGGACTCCAGGTGCTCCTCTTCTGGAGTCAAAATCTGCATGGTTTCTGTTGGCGTGATCTCTCTGGACTCCAGGTGCTCCTCTTCTGGAGTCAGAATCTGCATGGTTTCTGTTGGCGTGGTCGCTCTGGACTCCAGGTGCTCCTCTTCTGGAGTCAAAATCTGCATGTTTTCTTTCGGCGTTGTCTCTCTGGACTGTTGGGTGGCCCGACTCTGTGCTTCTGTACAGACAAGCTGAGAACTGTCAGTCTCGCTGTGATCCTGTATGTCGAGTGTGATCACCTTGTCACTGTTTTCGCATGCAGTAGGTAGAGGTACATTGTCTTCTTCTTGTTCATGGGAGCTTGTTAGACTTTCATAGTCTGCTTGTGGTTGCTCAGATACGGCGGGTTGACCTTCATGGTCTTGTTCATGCATGGTGTCAGTGGTTAGATGTACGTTGTCTTCTTCTTGTTCATGTGAGCTTAGTAGACTTTCATAGTCTGCTTGCGGTTGCTCAGATACAGCGGGTTTACCGTCATGGTCTTGTTCATGCATGGTGTTCGCCAGGGAGTGTTTGCTTGCATCCCTGTTGGAGTCTTTCATTACTCGCACTGTGGAGCTTGTCATCGCTCGCTCTGTGGAGTCTTTCTGTGCTCCCTGTGTGGCGTCGTCTTCGTCTTGGGTATTGCTGTCATCCAATGTATCGACGAGCTGCCATGGCATCATGGTGTTGGATTCATCTACCACGAGCAGATTCGTGTTGAGCTTTGCAACGGTATCGCTGATGCTGTGATCAGCATATCCAAATAACTCAGCCATCTCTGAGTAGTATTCTTTGAAACCCAAATCATCTTGGTTGGCTTCTTCTACCACGAGTTGATTCGTGTTGAACTTTGCGACCGTGTCGCTGATGCTGTGATGAGCATATCCGACTGACTCAGCCATGTCTGAGTAGTATTCTTTGAAAACCAAATCATCTTGGTTGGATTCATCTACCACGAGTTGGTTCGTGTTGTACTTTGCGACCGTGTCGCTGATGCTGTGATAAGCATATCCGACTGACTCAGCCATGTCTGAGAGGTAATCTTCGAAAAACAAATCATCTTTTGTTGTTTCGGAATTCTTTTTGTTCTCTTCACTTTGGATGGTGCAGACTGCTTTTTTCAGGGTGTTGTGCGAGTTATTTTTAACTGCTGGTTTAAGTTCAGGCGTTTTTCTGTGTTCTGAGGCAAGAAAATTTGCTTTTACCACTTTAAGTGTCTTGTTTTCAATTTTCGGGCATTTCCCTTTTAAGTGGGCGTGGTCGGGATGCTCAGACGTCATGACGTCACGCGTAGGAATGAATTGCGCACGCGCAAATCGGCCCTCCTTCACTGTGCGGTTTTGTGTCCATTGCGCATGCGCGGCTTGCGAATGCGCATAACGATCCGCGACCAAAACCTTTTTAGACTGCGCATGCGCATAACGATCGGCACCGCGACCTTTTTTAAACTGCGCATGCGCGGCTTCCGGTTCCGGCGCATGCGCAGACGAAATTTGTAGTTTTTTGCTTGCCCGAGACTGCAAAATGTGCTCCGACGCCATTTTATCGCGGATTTCAGCGTTTTTTCTTCCTAAAAGTTGTAAGTTACCTTTTCTTTCCGATCTGGACTGGATTTCAGCGTTTTGGCTTTGTGAAAAATTCATGTTATTTCTTCTTTTTGATCTGTACTTTTCATCCGCGATCTCTTGTTCTTTTCGTGATTTTTTAAGTTTTGCATCACTCAGCCTCTCTGCAGTTTGGCCTCTGAGCATGCCTTGCTGTGCAAATTCCTTACAGTACTCTTCAAATTTGTTTAGTATCGTTTGTAAGCTGTTTCTGTCTTCACCTTTTGAGTATTTAAATCCATTATAAACTTTCGTAGGTTCATGTCCTTCGATGAGAATTGCTATTTTAATTTCGTCTGAGGCTGCTTCTGCATCATATGCTATGATACCGATATCGAACCATTGTTTAAACCTTTCCCAGACACTTTTTACATTTCCAGTCGTGTCCAGCTGAAGTGTGAATCCAAGGCACGTCCTCCCATCAGCGATGCCTTCCCAAGTCGAATGTCCAGTAGGAGATTTCCATGCCATTTTGTTCTTTCTGTGTCTGCCACTGAGTTGTCCTATAGTAAGCGTCTGAAGCCACTCCTGGGTACCATGTGTTGTGACTTAATAAAGCTCGTAGTCTCAAATGTGGAGAAGATGCTTTATTGTGAATTCGTTCTCTCTTCAGAGCGTTACCTACGGCTACCTCAAGTGCTACTAGCTGGCGTGTCTGTGTCCTGCTCCAAGTTCTGCCCTCTGTGAAGTGTCCTCACTTCCTGTCCCGGTCTATTTATATGGCTCTCCCGTGCTCCCTCTAGTGTTTGCCCAGTTGTATTGCATCTAGTTAACTTGTGATCACCACACCACCCAGCCCTTCCTTACCCACAGTCAGCCTTTCTCCCTCAGGTGTGGCTCCTGTAAGTAGATTATGTCAGCCTCCAAGTGGCTGATATTGTGGCCTGTGCTAGTGTAGGAGGCAGAGTGCTCCCTTGCTGCGAACATGACCCTTAGATGTGGGGCCAGGGTCGGCGCAACTTTTTTGTAGAAATCGGCCGGGAACCCATCGGGTCCCGGCGCCTTCCCCACCTGCGTGGAGCTGGTGCTCTCCATGATTTCTCCCAGATCTATTGGTGCTTCCAGCTCCCCCCGCCTGTCCTCCCCCACAACTGGCTACTCAAGTGGGCCAAGACTCTGGATCTTTTCACTGGGCCGTTAAGTCCCCTTACATTCCAGGCGACTATCCTGATGGGGGGGGGGCTTCTGTCCCCCCACCATTCCTGCGGGATCACCCATACGCGCCCCTGCACTCTGGGGTTTCCCTTTGCTAGGGGGCCGTCCAAAATGGCACAGCCACCATTCTCACCATGAAGTCGGGCCCCAGCGCTCCAGGGTCTCCCTTTTGTCCTGGGGGCACCCAACCTGGCCGCCAACTGTGTGTACGCCACATGGGTGCGCACCTGCACTCCAGGGTTTCCCTTTACTTAGGGACCCTGCAAAGTGGCTGCTTGCGGCACCATCTTGATTCCTCGGTCTGCTCCCTGCCTGCCAAAGCCAATCTTGCTGCCAACTCCTGTTCTGTCTCCTGTCTGTTCTGTGCTCCCCCCCACAATGCCTTCCGGCAAGCCCACGATCCAAATGTTCTGTCACCGGGTCCCTTTCTCCTGGTCCTCAACCTTCCCCTTCAAATTCCCCTCGGCCGCCACCAACCTTTTCACCTCTGCCTCCAGCGCTACAATCCTGTCGCTCTGGTCCGTTGAAGCTTTTTCGTGGTCCTGGATTGTTATTTCCTCCGCCTCCTGTTTCTTCCCCGGGCCATCGCTCGCTCACAGGAGGGAGGCCATTGCCTCCATCACCACCTCCTTCACCGCCACCTGGATCTCCATTTTTATTGTCACCTTCATGGCAGCCAGTTCCACCCACCCTCTGGTGGGGAGGGGGAGGTTGTTGCTTGTGTCGGCCTCAGTGCCTGGGTTGCCGGTCTTCCCCGCTCTTGGGCGGCCAGGGCTTCCACCTCGCCTCGTGGTTCCATCGGCTCGTCCGCCCGTTGGTCGTGTCCTTTTCGCTCACTTCTGCCCTCTCATCTGCCCCTCGAGCTGCCGTTTGCCGGCATCCTCTTCAACAATGTTAATCTTTCTCTTTGGAAGATCTTTCTGTTGGCTTTTCAGGCCAAATTTCCCTGGACTTAACTGTTTTGGTTCTAGTTGGGAGGAGAGCCACCTGATGTGCGTCCGCTCAGCACATCACCGTCACTGGACGTCCAATGTGTGTTCAGGGATCAACTTCTTTGTCGTGGGCAAATCGGTGCTTCCAGGGCTAGTAAGGGCAGAATACTCTGCGATTGCAATCTCCATCCACGCTCCACATTATATGGATTGAGGTTCATAGACCATAGAATTAACAGTGCAGAGTTTGCACCAGCCCTTGGAAAGAGCAGCCTAACTAAGCCCACACCTCCAACCTATCCCCGTAACCCAGTAACCCCACCTAACCTTTTGTTTGGACACTATGGGCAATTTAACATGGCCAATCCACCTAACCCGCACATCTCTGGACTGTGGGAGGAAACCGGAGCACCCGGAGGAAACCCACGCACACACGGGGAGGACGTGCAGACTCCGCACAGACAGTGACCCAAGCCGGGAACCGAACCTGGGATCTTGGAGCTGCGAATCAACAATGCTAACCACTGCGCTACCGTGCTGCCAATGGGCCATGGGGATTGGACTCGGCTGACAAGGCTTTTTGCGAGAAAATATCACAGACCATAGACGAGTCTATTATTAATAACCTAGAATGGGGCGTTGTCACCTTCTATCTTATGGGAGACACTGAAGGTGTGACCAGAGGAGAAATTATTGCTCACAAAGCACAAAGAGATAGGGAAGAGAGGTGGTTAGACGACAGCTAGTCGACTCCATACTGGAAGTAGACCGGTAATACTCCGAGGCCCCGACCGTAGAGCCCCTGGCGGAGAGGAAAAAGCTACACATGAACTTTGACCTGCTCTCCACAGGGAAAGCCGTGGACCAGGCACGGGGAACCTATAGAAGCCCGGAGACAAGGTTAACCGCCTGCTGACGCAGCAGCTGAGAAAGCAGGCTGCCATGAGGGAAATAGCCAGGACAGGATCAGCAGATGTAAATTAGTAGCAGAGCGGGACGAGGTCAACAAGGCCATTGAGACCTTCTACCAGGGGCTGTACACCTCGGAGCCCCCAGCAGGGGACTCGGGGATGAAGCAGTTCCTCGCTGGATTGGACATGCCAGTCTTTGGGGGGAACAGGAAACGGGACCTGGAAGCACCACTAGCACTGGGAGAGATCATGGAGAGTATCAGCTCCATGCTGGCGGGGGAGGGGCCGGGACCGGACGGGTTCCCGGCGGACTTCTACAAGAGATTTGTGACAGCACAGGCCCCGCACCTGCGGGAGATGTTCACAGACTCGCTGGCAAGGGGCACACTGCCACTTATACTAGAACAAGCTTCAATTTTTCGGAGACATAAAAAAGACAAAGGTCCAACAGAGTGCAGTTCCGACAGACCCATCTCACGACTAAACGTAGACGCAAAATACTGACCATGATCCGAGCCAAAAGGCTGGAGAGCTGTGTACCAGAAGCGGTCACAGAAGACCAAACGGACTTTGGCGAACACCAAGCCTCTTCCCGGGAGAGAACACCTGAGGTGATCGTCTCCCTGGACGCAAAAAAGACCTTGGACAGAGTCGAGTGGAAATACCTCATAGAGGTGCTGGAGCGGTTCGGGCTCGGAGCAGGGTTCACCGCTTGGGTAAAGCTCCTATACAACACTCCCATGGCGAGCGTATGGACAAACACCTCCAGCTCCCAGTACTTCCAGCTACACATGGGCACGAGACACGGATGCCCGTTATCCCCATTGCTGTTCACCCTAGCGATCGAACCTTTGCGATCACGCTCAGGGCGGCAAAGAATTGGAAGGGATGCAGAGAGGAGGCAGAGAGCTCAGAGTCTCGCTGTACGCAGATGACCTGCAGGGGTGGAACACACTCCCACTCACCCTGGCAGGGAGAGCGCAGACGATCAAAATGAATGTACGGCCCAGGTTCCTATTCCTGTTTAGATCCCTCCCAATGTACATTTCCAAGGCGTTTTTCAACTCACTGGACAAACTGATTATGGTGTTTGTGTGTGTGTGCGTGTGTTGGGGGGGGGGGGAAAGAACGCAAGAGGCGGAAGCAGGTTTCCACAAAACGTGAGAGCCATTCACTCGGTTGTTCCAAGACCTGTTTGTAGCCAGCAACTAGGAAGCTAAAGATTAGGAGGGGGTAGCCACGACATAGTGCGGAAGGGGGGGGGGGGGGGGGGTGCGGCGTCAGAGGAACAAGGAACTCAACCAAGCCCAACAAAGGAACCAGGAGACACAAGTGGAGCAGGGACAACAACAACCTGAACCAAAGGGAAGAAAGGCAAAGGGAAAACCGGTGAGGAACGAAACGCAGGGGTCCAGAATCGGCCAATAAACACTGCAAGGAAGGAATAAAAGAAAAGGAAGGGAAAACTGCATTGTATTTAGGTAAATAGTCAAAACCGATCTATGTGTAAATAGTTCTAGTTTTACTTCTGATAGAGTCTCTTGTTTACCTCCCACTGTTTCTTCATATTCACATTTGTTTTGTGTACCAAAAACTCAATTAAAAAACATGCATTAAAAAAACCGTCTTCCAATTCCCTCTCAATTTCTCACCAATCCCTCTCAATTTCTCACCAATCCCTCTCAACTTCTCACCAATCCCTCTCAACTTCTCACCAATCCCTCTCAATTTCTCACCAATCCCTCTCAATTTCTCACCAATCCCTCTCAACTTCTCACCAATCCCTCTCAATTTCTCACCAATCCCTCTCAATTTCTCACCAATCCCTCTCAACTTCTCACCAATCCCTCTCAACTTCTCACCAATCCCTCTCAATTTCTCACCAATCCCTCTCAACTTCTCACCAATCCCTCTCAATTTCTCACCAATCCCTCTCAATTTCTCACCAATCCCTCTCAATTTCTCACCAATCCCTCTCAACTTCTCACCAATCCCTCTCAACTTCTCACCAATCCCTCTCAATTTCTCACCAATCCCTCTCAACTTCTCACCAAACCCTCTCAACTTCTCACCAATCCCTCTCAATTTCTCACCAATCCCTCTCAATTTCTCACCAATCCCTCTCAACTTCTCACCAATCCCTCTCAACTTCTCACCAATCCCTCTCAATTTCTCACCAATCCCTCTCAATTTCTCACCAATCCCTCTCAACTTCTCACCAATCCCTCTCAACTTCTCACTAATCCCTCTCAATTTCTCACCAATCCCTCTCAATTTCTCACCAATCCCTCTCAACTTCTCACCAATCCCTCTCAATTTCTCACCAATCCCTCTCAACTTCTCACCAATCCCTCTCAATTTCTCACCAATCCCTCTCAATTTCTCACCAATCCCTCTCAATTTCTCACCAATCCCTCTCAACTTCTCGCCAATTCCCTCTCAAACTCTCGCCAATTCCCTCTCAACCTCTTCACAAATCCACTTCAATTTCTCGCCAATCTCCTCTCGACATCTCTTGCCAATTCCCTATTAACCTCTCGTCAATTCCCTCTCAAATCCTTGGCTATTCTCTCTCAATTTCTTGCTATTTCACTCTCCGCCTCTCACCAATTCCCTCTCAATTTCTCGCCAATTCCTTCTTAACTTTTCGCGAATTGTCTCTGAATACCCGCCCAACATCTCGCCAATTCCCTCTCAATCTCTGGCCATTTCCCCCTCATTTTCTCTCCAATTACCGCTCAATGTCTCACAAATTCTCTCTCATCCTCTCGTCAATGCCCTCTCACACTCTCTATATTCCCTCAAATCCTCTTGCCGATAACCTCTCATCGTCTCGCCAATCCCTCTCACTATCTCCCCAATCCCTCTCACTATCTCCCCAATCCCTCTCACTACCTCGCCAATCCCTCACTATCTCCCCAATCCCTCTCACTGTCTCCCCAGTCCCTCTCACTGTCTCCCCAATCCCTCTCACTATCTCCCCAATCCCTCTCACTATCTCCCCAATCCCTCTCACTGTCTCCCCAATCCCTCTCACTGTCTCCCCAATCCCTCTCACTGTCTCCCCAATCCCTCTCACTGTCTCCCCAATCCCTCTCACTGTCTCCCCAATCCCTCTCACTGTCTCCCCAATCCCTCTCACTGTCTCCCCAATCCCTCTCACTGTCTCCCCAATCCCTCTCACTGTCTCCCCAATCCCTCTCACTGTCTCCCCAATCCCTCTCACTTTCTCCCCAATCCCTCTCACTATCTCCCCAATCCCTCTCACTGTCTCCCCAATCCCTCTCACTGTCTCCCCAATCCCTCTCACTGTCTCCCCAATCCCTCTCACTGTCTCCCCAATCCCTCTCACTGTCTCCCCAATCCCTCTCACTGTCTCCCCAATCCCTCTCACTCTCTCCCCAATCCCTCTCACTCTCTCCCCAATCCCTCTCACTCTCTCCCCAATCCCTCTCACTGTCTCCCCAATCCCTCTCACTGTCTCCCCAATCCCTCTCACTGTCTCCCCAATCCCTCTCACTGTCTCCCCAATCCCTCTCACTATCTCCCCCAATCCCTCTCACTATCTCCCCAAACCCTCTCACTATCTCCCCAATCCCTCTCACTGTCTCCCCAATCCCTCTCACTGTCTCCCCAATCCCTCTCACTATCTCCCCAATCCCTCTCACTATCTCCCCAATCCCTCTCACTATCTACCCAATCCCTCTCACTGTCTCCCCAATCCCTCTCACTGTCTCCCCAATCCCTCTCACTGTCTCCCCAATCCCTCTCACTGTCTCCCCAATCCCTCTCACTGTCTCCCCAATCCCTCTCACTGTCTCCCCAATCCCTCTCACTGTCTCCCCAATCCCTCTCACTGTCTCCCCAATCCCTCTCACTATCTCCCCAATCCCTCTCACTATCTGCCCAATCCCTCTCACTGTCTCCCCAATCCCTCTCACTATCTCCCCAATCCCTCTCACTATCTCCCCAATCCCTCTCACTATCTACCCAATCCCTCTCACTATCTCCCCAATCCCTCCCTCTCACTATCTCCCCAATCCCTCTCACTATCTCCCCAATCCCACTCAATTTATGGCCAGTTTCCTGTCAACTTCTCCCCAATTCCCACAAATCCTCTCGCCAATTCACTTCATTTCATGCCAATCCCCTCTCAACCTCCCGCCAATCCCCTCACCCCAGCACCCCCACTCCCCCCCCCCCCCCTCCTCCCGCCAACCTTCCATCCCTCACCAGTTTCCCCCCTCCACGGATCGCTCACCCGCTCAGAGTCTGCAGTTGCCACTCGTGCCCCAGCTCCATTTCGGCATCCAGGTTGGAACGGGCGAAGGCGGCGACGGCCCTCCTCACGAATCGCAGCGAACGGTTGTGGCGGGTGGGGGGGTTGGGGGACTGGGACCGACGGGTGGCGGCGGATGAGGAGGAGGCCTCCGCTTTGTCGATGTCGATGGTGTAGTTCAGTAGGCTTTTCACGTTCTTGTCGACGATGGAAGGGACTTCGGGTCCAGGGGGACGGTCCTGCGGGAGGACCCCGGACATGGGGAATGGAGAGTGCAGCAGAGGGGAATTCCAATGCCCTGAATCACAGACATGTGAAAAACAGAAGGATTAACCAATTACCATCAGCCAGCCCAGTGGCCAATCGCGGAGGACCTCCAGCCCATTGAGCCGTGGGCTAGCCCCCGTGAAGTAGAGCTGTCCATTTGATCCAGCTGCCTCATTCCCCTTGAAATATTTCACCGATTCCTCATTGCCTTGGCAAATCGCAACTCCCAAAACAAAAAGGTGCCACAACTCTCGTTCTCTTGCCAATTCTCTTGGATCCTGTCCTGCATTTCAATGGGATCATGGTTGGTCTGTGACTGAAGAGCATATTCCCGATTTTGGCTCATATCCCTCAATATATTGAATCAACAAACATATATATGTATCAGATTTAAAATTAACAACTGATGTGGCTTCTACTGCTGTGTGTGGGAGAGAGTTCCAAATCTCTACCACCGTTTGAGTGAAGAAGTTCTTCCCAACATCTCTCCTGAACGGTCTGGCCCTCCCTAATTATTAGACTGTGGTCGATGAGATTTAAAAACGTTTTTGCTCCCCCCCCTTAACCTAAACTGTTCCAAGGGAAGCAATCTGGCCATCTCCTGGCTCACCCTAGCCCACGACAACTGGTGTCCGACCACCCAAATCTTGCACCATTTCAGGGACATCTCTCTATGGATCGGGGGTGTTGGGGGAGGGAACAGGTCTACACTGACGGAGGGTCAGTACTGAGGGAGTGCCGCACTGTCAGTGGACCAATGTGGAGGGAGCGCCACACTGTCAGAGGGTCAATACTGAGGGAGTGCCGCACTGTCGGAGGGTCAGTACTGAGGGAGTGCCACACTGTCAGAGGGTCAGTACTGAGGGAGTGTTGCACTGTCAGTGGGTCAGTACTGAGAGAGTGCTGCACTGTCAGAGGGTCAGTACTGAGGGAGTGCCGCACTGTCAGAGGGTCAGTACTGAGAGAGTGCCGCACTATCAGAGGGTCAATACTGAGGGAGTGCCGCACTGTCAGAGGGTCAGTACTGAGGTAGTGCTGCACTGTCAGAGGGTCAGTAATGAGAGAGTGCTGCACTGTCAGAGGGTCAGTACTGAGGGAGCGCCGCACTGTCGGAGGGTCAGTACTGAGGGAGTGCTGCACTGTCAGAGGGTCAGTACTGAGGGAGTGCCGCACTGTCAGAGGGCCAGTACTGAGGGAGTGCCGCGCTGTCAGAGGGTCAGTACTGAGGGAGTGCTGCACTGTCAGAGGATCAGTAATGAGAGAGTGCTGCACTGTCAGAGGGTCAGTAATGAGGGAGTGCTGCACTGTCGGAAAGTCAGTACTGAGGGAGTGCCGCGCTGTTGGAGGGTCAGTGCTGAGGGTGCAATGCACTGTCGGAGGGTCAGTACTGAGGGAGTGCTGCATTGTCGGAGGGGCAGTAATGAGGGAGTGCTGCAACTGTCAGAGGTTCAGTACTGAGGGAGGGCCGATTGTTGTAAGGGTAGTGATGAGGGAGTGCCGCACTGTCAATACTGAGGGAATGCTACATGTTGGAGGCTCAGTACTGAGGGAGAACCAGACTGTCGGAGGGTCATAGGTTCATAGAATTGGAGAATTTACAGTGCAGAAGGAGGCAATTCAGCCCATCGAGTCTGCACCGGCCCTTGGAAAGTTCACCCTACTTTAGCCCCACCCATCCACCCTATCCCCTTTAATAATAATAATCGCTTATTGTCACAAGTAGGCTTCAATGAAGTTACTGTGAAAAGCCCCTAGTTGTCACATTCCGGCGCCTGCTCGGGGAGGCCGGTATGGGAATTGAACCCATGCTGCTGGCCTTGTTCTGCATTACAAGTCGGCTGTTTATCCCACTGAGCTAAACCCCCCCCCCCCCCCCCCCCCCCCCCCCCCGTAACCCAGTAATCCCACCTAAACTTTTTGGACACTAAGGGCAATTCAGTATTGACTGAGTGCAGCACTGTTGGAGGATTAGTACTGAGTGGGCACGGCTCAGTCGCGGATCCGTATTGAGGGAGCGCCACACTGTGGGAGCGTCAGTACTGAGGGAGTGTTGCACTGTCAGAGGGTCAGTACTGAGGGAGTGTCGCATTGTCGGATACTAAGCGAGTTCCACATTGTCAGAGGGTCAGTACTGAGGGAGCGCCGCACTGTCAGAGGGTCAGTACTGAGGGAGAGCCGCACTGTCAGAGGGTAAGTACTGAGGGAGTGCTGCACTGTCAGAGAGTAAGTACTGAGGGAGCGCCGCACTGACAGAGTCAGTACTGAGGGAGCGCCGCACTGTCGGAGGGTCAGTACTGAGGGAGAGCCGCACTGTCAGAGGGTCAGTACTGAGGGAGAGCCGCACTGTCAGAGGGTAAGTACTGAGGGAGTGCCGCACTGTCAGAGAGTCAGTACAGAAGAAACTCTGCACTGTCAGAGGGTCAGTACTGAGGGAATGCCGCACTGTCAGAGGGTAAGTACTGAGGGAGTGCCGCACTGCCAGAGGTTCAGTACTGAGAGTGTGCAGCACTGTCAGAGGGTCAGTACTGAGGGAGTGCCGCACTGTCAGAGAGTCAGTACAGAGGGAGAGCTGCACTGTCGGAGAGTCAGTAGTGAGGGAGAGCGGCACTGTCGGAGGGTCAGTACTGAGGGAGTGCCGCACTGACAGAGTCAGTACAGAGGGAGAGCTGCACTGTCAGAGAGCCAGTAGTGAGGGAGCACCGCACTGTCAGAGGGTCAGTACTGAGGGAGCACCGCACTGTCAGAGAGTAAGTACTGAGGGAGCGCCGCACTGACAGAGTCAGTACTGAGGGAGTGCCGCACTGACAGAGAGTCAGTACAGAGGGAGAGCTGCACTGTCGGAGAGCCAGTAGTGAGGGAGAGCGGCACTGTCGGAGGGTCAGTACTGAGGGAGAGCTGCACTGTCAGAGGGTCAGTACTGAGGGAGCGCCGCACTGTCGGAGGGTCAGTACTGAGGGAGTGTCGCATTGTCGGATACTAAGCGAGTTCCAAATTCACAGAGGGTCAGTACTGAGGGAGCACCGCACTGCCAGAGGTTCAGTACTGAGAGTGTGCAGCACTGTCGCAGGTTTAGTACTGAGAGAATGGTGTACTTTTGCAAACATGCAAAGTCTGAGCATTTGCTTTGTGGTCATTTAGGGGGAGCGCTGATTTGTCCCTGTGCCTGGGAGCGCTGGGTGCTGACACTGGGTATAAAGTGGGTCGGACTATAGGGGGGTTAATCATATTCTCCCTTTGTCACATTTCCCTTACTGAGAGGGAGGTCTATATTGTTACCTTTTCTTTCAGCTGTCTCTCCGTTCCCAGATGTCTCCTCATCTCCACTCCCATTGCCACTCGAATCGCCACTCTGGGTCGTCGTCTCCTCCACGATGGTCTTTAAGGGGTGCAGCGGCGTTGGCTCCTCGGGCACGGTGATAATGACATCGTCGGTCGATGAGGTGGTCACATGATGGACGACATTGGGGATGGGGACGTGATGGGTCAGCCAGGGCGCGGTGACGTGGTGCCGGGGGAGCGCCAGGTCGCTGGGGAAGGGCGGGATGGTGATGTGGTGCCTGGGAAGGTGCGGAGGAGGCTGGGCTGCAGGGCGTGCCTGCACGTAGGCCGCCACAGAGGGCACGGCTGCGGCCTCCCAGGCCAACTTCACACTGTCTGAGAGAGGGTGGCGCTTGTGGAAACGCGGGCGCGGCGGCCGGATAGGCTGAGGCTGCAGGACATGGCGCTCGTCCTGCACCTCCTGAGCTTGGAGCCAGGGGGAGAGCCTAACCTCTGCCCATGGGGGCAGGGGGCCCTGGTTGGTGATCTTCCTCCTTGGGAGGGGGGGCTGGAGCATAACCCTCTCCCGCGGGACTGAGGGGGGGAGCACAGCTTCTTTCCGCAGGGGCTGGAGCATAACCCTCTCCCGCGGGACTGAGGAGGGGAGCACAGCTTCTTTCCGCAGGGGCTGGAACATGACCCTCTCCCGCGGGACTGAGGAGGGGAGCACAGCTTCTTTCCGCAGGGGCTGGTACATGACCCTCTCCCGCGGGACTGAGGAGGGGAGCACAGCTTCTTTCCGCAGGGGCTGGTACATGACCCTCTCCCGCGGGACTGAGGAGGGGAGCACAGCTTCTTTCCGCAGGGGCTGGGGCTGGAACATGACCCTCTCCCGCGGGACTGAGGAGGGGAGCACAGCTTCTTTCCGCAGGGTCTGGGGCTGGAACATGACCCTCTCCCGCGGGACTGAGGAGGGGAGCACAGCTTCTTTCCGCAGGGGCTGGTACATGACCCTCTCCCACGGGACTGAGGAGGGGAGCACAGCTTCTTTCCGCAGGGTCTGGGGCTGGAACATGACCCTCTCCCACGGGACTGAGGAGGGGAGCACAGCTTCTTTCCGCAGGGGCTGGAGCATAACCCTCTCCCGCGGGACTGAGGAGGCTAGCACAGCTTCTTTCCGCAGGGGCTGGGGCTGGAACATGACCCTCTCCCGCGGGACTGAGGAGGGGAGCACAGCTTCTTTCCGCAGGGTCTGGGGCTGGAACATGACCTTCTTCTGTGGGGACGGATGGCTGAGGACGACCTTCTGTTGGGGTGGCGAGGGGAGCATGTTCTCCTTCCGCAGGGTCAGGGGATGGAGCACGACCTCCTTCTGTGGGGACGGAGGGCGGAGCACCACCTCTTGTGGGGTCAAGGGGCGGACTGGCATATCCACCTCCACCTCCCGTGAGGGCACAATTAGGGGCCGACCCGGGCCTGGTTCAATGAGTCTGCGTACCACCACGGGCTCCGGGACCATGGGTTTCACCTTCCTCACCACCACCGGGGCCACAACCTGCATGGGGGCCACAACTTGAATGGGCATCACCCGGTGCTCAACGTGGGGTGCGAGCACCCGGTGCACCACCTGGATGGGAGCCACATGATGCTCCACCTGGGGTTCCAGGACCACATGCTCGATGTGGGGCGGGCGGGCCACATGGTGCTCCACCCGTGGCTCCAGGACCACATGCTGCACATGTGGCACCTCCACCCGGTGTTCTATCAGGGGCTGCAAAACTTGGTGCTCCACAGCAGGCTCCAGGACCACGTGCTCCACGTGGGGCTGGGCAACACGGTGTTGCACATAGGGTTCCAGGACCTGGTGCTCAGCCGGGGGCTCAGCCACAATGTGCTCCACGTGCGGCTCGGCAACGCGATGTTCGACCTGAGGTTCCAAGACCACGTGTTCCACATGGGGCTCGCTAACGTGGTGTTCGGCCAGCGGCTCAAGGACTATGTGCTTCACGTGGGGCCCAGCGACGTGGTGCATCACGTAGGGCTCCAGGACCTGATGTTCGGCCAGGGGCTCGATTACGATGTGCTTCACATGGGGCCCGGCGACGTGGTGCTCGACGTAGGGCTCCAGGACCTGGTGTTCCACCTGGGGCTCGACCACGATGTGCTCCACGTGCGGTTCACCGACGCGGTGCTCAACCCGAGGCTCCAGGACCACGTGCTCCACATGTGGTCCAGACACCCGGTGCTCGACGTAGGGCTCCAGGACCTGGTGTTCCGCCGGAGGCTCGACCACGATGTGCTCCACGTGCGGTTCACCGACGCGGTGCTCGACTTGAGGCTCCAGGACCACGTGCTCCACATGTGGCCCAGCGACCCTGTGTTCCACAGCAGGCTCCAGGACCACGTGCTCCACATGTGGCCCAGCGACCCTGTGTTCCACAGCAGGCTCCAGGACCACGTGCTCCACATGTGGCCCAGCGACCCTGTGTTCCACAGCAGGCTCCAGGACCACGTGCTCCACATGTGGCCCAGCGACCCTGTGTTCCACAGCAGGCTCCAGGACCTGGTGTTCCACCTGGGGCTCCAGGACTTTGTGCTCCACGTGGGGCTCTTGGACAATGTGCTCCACATGGGGGGCAGCCACATGGTGCTCAATGTACGGCACGACTACGTCACGCTCCACCTGCGGGACAATTACTTTGTACTGCACCCGGGGCTCCTCGGTGTAGGCCTCCAGGACCTGGCCGGGTGCCTGTAGCCCAAGAAGGTTGCCCTCCATGGGGAGGATTGGCAAATGCTGGCGGGGGTGGAACTCCATGCGAGGGGGGGGCACACGCCCCCCCGGTAGCGGGGCGGGGCCAGGGCGAGGGACTTGTCTCTCGTGGGTTGCGGGTGAGTGGTGCAGGAGGCGTGGGGCCTGGCCTAGTGCCAGGGCACGGGGCGCTCTGGAGTTTCTGCTGCGATCCCCTGCCTCCCCCACTGAGCTCCATGCCCCGGGTGCAGGTGCCCGGTGTATGATGTGTGAAGCTCGTGCATTAGGGTCCGTCCGGAATCGTAGGCTCCCAGGTCCCGGGGAGCCTGCGCGGTGCACAAAGTGCGGCCCAGCTTCCCGGCCCCAGAGTGGGATCCTCGTCACCGTCTCCTGCTCCCCGGCCTTGAGTTGACGGTGGTACTGCAGGTAGGGTGTGGGCAGGTACCCCTCAAAGCGGGGCCTGGCCGGGTGGTGACTGAGCTCGGGCTCCGCAGTCAGGGAAGCCCTCCCCTCACCACCACCTGCTGAAGGGGACAGGCGGCGGCCTAGCGGCTTGGAGAGGTGGTGCACTTCCTGCGGCTTCAGCACCAGGTGGTCGGCCTGGGGCCCTGGGCTGCGGCGCCTCTGCATCTCTCCGGGGATGCTGGCACCAGGAGCCGGGGGCCGGTAGAGACGTGGCTCCTCGGGGTCTACCAGGGGGCGGTGGTTGTGGAAACTGAGCCGCGGGACAGGCAGATGATTCCTCAGGCTCGGCTCGGGCCCGTGGAGCTTGCCATGCGGCCTGGTGTTACGGGGCCTGGCTTGCAGCAACTCGTCCCCAACCTGCAGACCCAACCCTGGCGGAGGTCTGGCCTCCTCCGTCCCTAAGCTGTCCACCAGCGGCCTGTCGAGCCGGGGCCGTAATGGCACCCGTGGCCGCACCGGTTTGTCCTGCAGCAGAAGCCCCATGTGTGGTTCCTCCTGCAGCAGGCGCATTGGGACCGCCTGTGTCCTGGGAGGGGTCAACATCTGGTAGTCCGCCTTGGGGCCAGGGCGTGGCATACCGCGCTGCTCCGACGCAGTCCTCCACTCCACAGGCACCTGCATGACCATCTCGCCGCGTGCCGGTGGTGGGGAGCGCAGGGAGCCAGCACCCTGTGGCGCCATAAGGACCTGACGGGGCAGAGCCGGGGGGAGGCGCTCGAGGCGTGGCTCAGGTTGGCGGAGGAGTGGAGCACGCGCCAGCTGGTCGAACCTCATCCTTGGCAGAGGGACCAGCGGAGGAGCGAGCACCGCTTCTTCCCGGACCCGCACCGCCGGCTCCCGAGCAAGGAGGCGAACAGGCTGGACTGCCTGCTCCATTTCCGGCTCCAGGTACGCCATCTCGGGCTGCAGAAGGGGGGTGCCCACCATGGGGTACATGAGCCCTTCGTGCTGCACCGGCTCTCGAATTCTGTGCGGCACTGACCGGTGGGGTGGGTGGGGAGCCTGGACTGGCAGATTGACCATTGGTTCCAAGACCACATACTCCACCAGGGGAGTCGTCGCCTCCGGCGTGGGGCTCCCCGTGGTTTTGGATCCTGGCGTTGGCTGGCCAAGGATTGGTTCCAGGATGACATACTGCATTTGTGATCCTGCTCCGGGAGCATCCGTTCCGTTCCCCCCCCCCGGTGTCAGCAGCACATACTGCATGGACGGTACCGCGTCAGTGGTTGTGGTGATGGATCCTGCGCTCTGCGTAGTCTGGGGCCCCAGGATCACATACTCCACCTGCGGTTCCGATCCGGGATGCCCCGACTGGGGCGTAGAGACACTCCCATGGACTTTCGGTGTTCTCGTCTTAAAATGTTTCCGGCTGGATTGAGTGGAGCCCTGGGTACCCGGCCCAGGCCCCTGTCCCTGACTGATGTTGTTCCCCGAGGGCACTTCGAACACCATGAATTGGGGTTTCTCCGTGGCGTTGGAACCCTGCGCTCCTCGATCCGTTGGGGGCTCCAGAACCAACAACTGAACCTGTGGTTTTGACCCGTTACCTCCTGTGTTGTTCCCCGAGGGCACTTCGAGCAACATGAATTGGGGTTTCTCCGTGGCGTTGGAACCCTGCGCTCCGCGATCCGTTGGGGGCTCCAGAACCAACAACTGAACCTGTGGTTTTGACCCGTTACCTCCTGTGTTGTTCCCCGAGGGCACTTCGAGCAACATGAATTGGGGGCTCCCGGTAGCGTTGGAACCCTGCGCTCCCCCGGGTATCAGGGGCACCAACGTGGGTTGTCCCAGTGAGGATACGACCACCTCCTCGTGTACCATCGACTCCCCGACCACCAAGTGCTTGCGTCGGAGGTCAGGGGGCCTCCGGGATGCTTGCCCTCCCTCAGGTTCTTGGATTACGTACTCGACCTCCAATGCTCCGCCTGGACGTCCCACGCCTTTCCCCGCCGGCGTCTCTGAAGTATTGGATGCCAAGCTCGTCGTGGCATTGGGTGCCTGTTGCCCCTGAGGAGTGACCAGCTCCAGGGGCAAAAGCTGAACATAAGACTCCAACCCATGAGGGGCCACGGCGTTCCCCAAGACAGCTTCCAGGATCATGACTTTTGGGCTCTGGGTGGTGTTGGGCTCCTGCACCCCCTGAGTAGTGGCCGGCTCCACAATCACCAGCTGGGGGGACGATTGCGATCCGGGGGATCCCGTCTCCTTGTCCGTCATTCCTTCCAAGACCACCAGCTTTGGGCCCTGGGTGGCATTGCCCGCCTCTACCCCACTGCTCGGGAAAGGCTCCAGAACCACGTACTCCACCTGTGGTTCCAAGCCGGGACTCTCCGTCGGCTTTGGGCTCTGCGTGGCTTGGGGCCCCTGGCTCTCCCCAGGCTGCAGGACCACATACATCACCTCGGACTCTGCCTCCGAGCCGGGACTCCCCGTGGGGGACATGAGCACCTCGCGCTCTACCACCACGGGCTCCAGCACCTCGAATGCGAGGCTCAGCGCTGTGTTACTGGACGGCTCAGAGGTCGTGCCGTTTCCTGAGGCCTGGCTCGAAACTTCGGTTTCAAACTTCCAGGTGGGCAGCACCCGGGGGGACCAGGTGTCGGGCGGCCGCAGGGTGGGAGGCATCGTTCTGGCTGTGGTGGTGCGCGACTTCCTCCCTGTGCCCTTGTGTTTTCCCCGGCCTCCTGGGACCGTCGTGGCCGCTGTACTGTGCCGCCTCGTGGGGGGAGAGGTGGGAGACGTGGTGGGCCGCGGGCGTTGCCTCCTTGTGGCATTGGGCTGCCCCTCCCCCGGCTCCAAAATCAGGTACTCAATATCCGGTTGGGTGACGGGCCTCTGCCCAGGTTCCACCACCACCCGCTTCTCCAGGACGGGTTGCACCACCTCGACCAATGGGCTGTAGGTGGTGTTGGCTTTGAAGTTGGCGTTGGCATAGCCAGGGTGTTGGCGCTGCCTGTGGCCCACCTCCTGCGAATGGTTGACAGACCCTGCGCCCTGGGGGTCATTGATCTGAGGGGGCAGCAGGTGGTGGAAGCGTAGGGTGGGGAAGGGGAACTGACGCGCCAGGTCAGGCAGGGCCCGGGCTAGTGCTTGGTGGGCGGGGTGGGCGGGGGCAGCGGCTGGTCTTGGCGAGGTACCCCCCTGGGTCTCCGAGGCATCCTCCTCCATCATAATGGAAACCATGTTGTCAATCACGTCACCCACATCTGACCCGGGCACCAGGATCCGTTCTGTCTCTGCGCCAAGGGCGGGTAGGCAGTGTATACGCTGCAGGAATGAGAAAGAGAGAAAGAGAGATGAGGTCAAGCCAAAGTAATATCCCAAAACGATTGCCCCCATCCCATCCGTCACCAGGCCCCTGACCCACAGACCACCCAGCCGTAACACTCTCACCCACCTCCGTGCCAAGGACGCACAACCAAATGGGTGGGTTCGGGGAAGAGGTGGGTGGGAACAGGCCCATGAGACCGACACAAAGAAAGATAGACAGCGAGGTGAGAGAGAGACAGACAGAGAGATTTTAGAAAGAGAGAGACAGAGTGAGACAGAGAGACAGGGATAGTGGGACAGACAGTCTCAGAGACGGAGACAGCAAAGAACAATACAGCACAGGAACAGGCCCTTCGGCCCTCCAAGCCTATACCGATCATGATACCAACCTTTGCCAAAACCCTCAGCACTTCCTAACGCCGTATTCCTCTATAGCCATCTTATCAATGTATTTGTCGAGATGCCTTTTGAACGCCGTTAATGTATCTGGTTCCACAACCTCCCCTGGCAACGCGTTCCAGACACTCACCACCCTCTGTGTAAACAAAACTCTGCCTCGCACATCTCCTCTAAACTTGCCCCATGAACATTAAACCTATACCCCCTGGTGACTGACCCCTCCACCCTGGGAAAGAGTGCCTGCCCATCCACTCTATCCATGCCCCTCATAATCTTGTAGATCTCTTATCAGGTTACCCCTCAACCACCATCTTTCTAATGAAAACAGTCCGAGTCTATTCAGCCTCCCCACATAGCTAACACCCTCCAGACCAGGAAACATCCTAGTAAACCTCCTCTGCACCCTCTCCAAAGCCTCCACATCCTTCTGGTAGTGTGGCGACCAGAATTGTGCGCAATATTCCAAGTGCGGCCATACCAAGGTTCTATGCAACTGTATCATGACTTGCCAGTTTTTATACTCAGTGTCCCTTCCAATGAAGGCAAGCATTCCGTATGCTTTCTTGACTACCTTGTCCACTTGTGCTGCCACTTTCAAAGATCTGTGGACCTGTAGGCCCAGATCACTCTGACTTTCTATATTCCTAAGAGTTTTGCCATTTACGGTATATTTCTCCTCTATGTTAGACCTACCAAAATGGATTACCTCACATTTGTCTGGATTAAACTCCATTTGCCATTTCTCTGTCCGAGTCTCTATGTCCTGCTGGGTCTCTGACAATCCTCAACACTATCTGCCACTTCACCAACCTTGGTGTCATCCGCAAACTTACTAATGAGACCGGCTTCATTTTCCTCCAAATCGTTTATGTATACTACAAACAACAGAGGTCCAAGCACAGATCCCTGTGGAACACCACTGACCACAACCTTCCATTCAGAAAAACACCCTTCTACTGCTACCCTTTGCCTTCTGTGACCGAGCCAGTTCTGTATCCATCTTACCACCTCACCTCTGATCCCGTGTGACTTCACCTTTTGTACCAGTCTGCCATGAGGGACCTTGTCAAAGGCTTTACTGAAGTCCATGTAAACAACATCCTCCGCCCTCCCCTCATCAATCATCTTTGTCACCTCTTCAAAAAATTCGATCAGTTCAGTGAGGCACAACCTCCCCTTCACAAAACCATGCTGTCTATCGCTTATGAGTTGATTTGTTTCCAAATGGGTATAAATCCTGTCCCTGAGAATTCTCTCCAATAATTAACCTACTATCGATGTGAGGCTCACCAGCCTATAGTTTCCTGGATTATCCCTGCTAACTTTCCTAAACAGCGGTACCACATTAGCTATTCTCCAGTCCTCTGGGATCTCACCTGTAGCCAATGAGGATACAAAGATGTCAGTCAACGCCCAGCAATTTCCTCCCTTGCTTCCCTCAGTATTCTGGGGTAAATCCCATCCAGCCCAGGAGACTTATCTACCTTAATGTCTTTTAAATCACCCAAATACTCCTTTTTGATGTGAGTATGACCCAGACTATCCACACACCCTACCCAAGAATTGTCTTCCACAAAGTCCTTTTCTTTGGTGAACACTAATGCAAAGTACTCATTTAGTACCTCGCCCATTTCCATTGAGCCAATACATAGACTCCCCCCCACTGTCCTTAAGTCATCAAATGCTTCCCTGGCCACCCTCCAGCCCTCCTAATTTCCCGCTTCAGTATCTTCCTACTTCCTACCAAGGGTTTCGACTGTCCCCACCTTTCTAGACCGTACAAAAGCCTCCTTTTTCTTTTTGACGAGGTTCACAATGTCCCTCGTTATCCAAGGCTCCCTAAACTTCCCATACTTATCCGTCGTTCTCTCAGGAGTGTGACTTTTCTGAATCCTAATCAACTGTCACTTGAAAGACTCCCACATGTCCGATGTTGTTTTACCCTCCAACAGCCGCACCCAATCCAAATTCTTCAATCCCTCTCTAATGTTATCGTAATTTGCCTTTCCCCAGTTTAGCACCTTAAGGCGAGGGTTACCCTCATCCCGATCCAAAACTACCCTGAAACTTACAGAATTGTGGTCACTACTCCCAAAATGTTCCCCTTCTGAAACCCCAACCACCTGTCCAGGCTCATTCCCCAATACCAGATCCAGTGCTGCCCCATCCCTAGTTGGACTATCTACATCTTGCATCAAGAAGCCTTCCTGGATGCTCCTTACAAACTCTGCCCGTCTCAAAGAGAGAGAAGCAGAGACAGACAGAGCGACAGACAGACAGAGAGAAAGACATAATGTCATTTTACGAACATACCCTGACTCTCAGCCCTATGATATCCTTCCCCACCCCCGGGGGGCTTCCTCTACCCCAATGAAACTCCCTTGCCTGTATCCTGCTGCCGGCCCACCCTGCTTCCTCAAGGGTTATTTGGTGGACAAGCACAGCAGAGCCGGTCGCAGTTTCCCCTTGGGACCCACCAGTGAGGGGAGAGGGGTTGCCTGTCTCCCCAAGGTCCCCCAGAGAATGGCTCGAGGCCGTGATCTTCCAGTATTCCTGACCCAATCCAATGCCCATCCCCTAGCAGCCCCCCCCCCCCCCCCCCCCCCCCCCCCCCCGCCGGTGAGAGTCCTGAACGCCCCCGTCCTCCCGTCTGTACCTTCATGTAGTACATGTGGTTGGCACATCGGTATTGCGCAAACTGGCAGAAGCTGTTGAATCGCGGAGCCTGGAAGAAGTCCGTACAGATGGGACCTACAACGAGAGGGGAGAGCAGAGGTGAGAGGATTGAGGGTAGGGTTGGTGAGGGAGTCGAGCTCCCACTCTCAAAATGCGCCATGTTTGAAACGCCAACTTGCACAAGCACCCCCATTACCAACACGTTTCCCTCACACCCATCATCTCCCCATATCCCTCACGCCTCATCTTTTCCCCATATTCCTAACACCACACCGTCTCCCTGTATCCCTCACCCCCCCCCATCTCCCACATCCCTAAGTCACCACCGTCTCCTGTATCCCTCACTCCCCCCAGCACCTTATATGCCTCACTCCCCACAATCTCCCCATATCCCCCACTCCCCCACCAACTCCCCATATCACTCAATCCCACCGTCTCCCCGTATCCCTCACTCCCCACCATTTCCCCAAATCACACTCCCACCTTCTCCCCATATCCCTCACTCCCACTGTCTCCATATCCCTCACTCCCACCGTCTCCCCATATCCCTCACTCCCACCGTCTCCCCATATCCTTCACTCCCACTGTCTCCCCGTATCCCTCACTCCCACTGTCTCCCCATATCCCTCCCACTATCTCCCTATATCCCTCACTCCCACCGTCTCCCCATATCCTTCACTCCCATCGTCTCAGCAAATCCCTCACTCCTCACTGTCTCCCCATATCCCTCACTCCCACCGTCTCCATATCCCTCACTCCCACTGTCTCCCCATATCCCTCACTCCCACTGTCTCCCTGTATCCCTCACTCCCACCGTCTCCCCGTATCCCTCACTCCCACCGTCTCCCCGTATCCCTCACTCCCACCGTCTCCCCGTATCCCTCACTCCCACCGTCTCCCCATATCCCTCACTCCCACCGTCTCCCCGTATCCCTCACTCCCACCGTCTCCCCGTATCCCTCACTCCCACCGTCTCCATATCCCTCACTCCCACTGTCTCCCCATATCCCTCACTCCCACTGTCTCCATATCCCTCACTCCCACCATCTCCATATCCCTCACTCCCACTGTCTCCCCATATCCCTCACTCCCACTGTCTCCCCATATCCCTCACTCCCACCGTCTCCCCATATCCCTCACTCCCACCGTCTCCCCGTATCCCTCACTCCCACCGTCTCCGTATCCCTCACTCCCACCATCTCCAAATCCCTCACTCCCACCGTCTCCCCGTATCCCTCACTCCCACCGTCTCCCCATATCCCTCACTCCCCACAATCTGGCTTCATCACTTACTCCCAACATATCCCCGTATCCCTCATGCCCCACCATCTCCCGGTATCCCTCATTTCTCCCAACTCCCATTATTCCTCATTCCCACCAGCTCCCAATATTCCTCTCTCCCACAGTCACCACGGACCCCTGACTTCCACCATCTCCAGGTTGTGATATTCTTTGCTTTGTGGATAAGGATGGCTTCGAAGTGCTGTGTCTCACAAAGAACAGCAAGCTATGTTTCAAACAAAGCTGATTTTATTAACACTACAACTAACTAGATTCGAACAAACTTACTAAGATACAAATATTTCAAAATACACGATGATTATTATTCTATCTACAGAGCTTCTGAAAGCAGGACTACTCTCTATCCTGCCTAATCATCTACTCCCCGAATCAAGGTATCATGTGATTCACGTACGTGCTCTTGATCACCATCTAGAGGTTGGAAGCATTCACATCAAATTGTTAACCCTTCTTTTACCATACAATATACATATTGTCACGTCCCCCTTTTTTTGAAGTTGTTTGGAGACAGATGCAAGCATATTTACATGACTAGATTGTTGTGTAAGCTATACATTGGGCGGGATC
Source organism: Scyliorhinus canicula (assembly GCF_902713615.1). Lineage (NCBI taxonomy): Eukaryota > Metazoa > Chordata > Chondrichthyes > Carcharhiniformes > Scyliorhinidae > Scyliorhinus > Scyliorhinus canicula. The sequence continues at coordinate 85,793,437 of NC_052161.1, forward strand.
CTCCATTGGCCAACGCTGAAATTGGGGTGTCCAATCAGGTGGAGAGAAACACGCAATGCCGAAATTGCGGCAGGTGACAGTTTGATGCGGAATCACGATGCTCCTTCTCCTCGAAAACAGTGTCAATGCGTCGCACGACGCGCGTAGTTTAAACACCGTTTACATATCATTAGTGGGCCCACCCCAGCACGGTAGCATTGTGGATAGCACAATTGCTTCACAGCTCCAGGTTCGATTCCCGGCTTGGGTCACTGTCTGTGCGGAGTCTGCACATCCTCCCCGTGTGTGCGTGGGTTTCCTCCGGGTGCTCCGGTTTCCTCCCACAGTCCAAAGATGTGCAGGTTAGGTGGATTGGCCATGATAAATTTCCCTTAGTGTCCAAAATTGCCCTTAGTGTTGGGTGGGGTTACTGGGTAATGGGGATGGGGTGGAGGTGTTGACCTTGGGTAGGGTGCTCTTTTCAAGAGCCGGTGCAGACTCGATGGGCCGAATGGCCTCCTTCTGCACTGTAAATTCTATGACCCGTGAATCTCCGCCTCCGATGGGATGAGTTCCCAACTGCACAGTCCATGTGTGCTTTTACAAATCGTGAACCTGGCGTGGTGGCTGCCAGGAGAGAGAGAGAGGGCATATGGGCAGTGTCATACTTCGCCATACTTCGCTGACAGCCTTGCTGCTGGCCGGCCGGGGAGTAGTGGGGGCCTGGCCAGGAGGTGGGCTGTGGGGTCAGGCTGGACGGGTACACAACACCATTACCGCAGCCGGACAGGCAGCCAGCCTGGTGCCCTGAGTCATTTAGTGATCCCCTGGGGCACCCCCCCCCCCCCCCCCCCCCCCCCCCCCAGGGTGCCCTCTGGCACCAGCCAACCCATCAGCTGTATGGGTGCTCCAGCACAACCTGCCCCATCTGATCAGTGTGTTATGGGGATGTATTGTTTAAGGGCGGCTGCAGCTTGTCAGCTCTGCGAGTGTCCATCACGGACCCGGCGATTCCCGCACCGTTTTCCGTGGTTTTCGAGGGTGTTCCACGCGGTGCCGGTGCCCCTCGCTGGTAGCAGAATCGGTTGCAGGTGAAATCCACGGATTCTCCGTTGGCGCCAGCACTTCGACTCAGAAACAGAGAACCGGCCCATTGTTTCAATGTTATTGTCCAGAAGTTAACAATTTTTTAATGTTCACAGATTGAGTCTGTCCGGTTTCTTTCTTAGACGTGTAGACCTTCTCAGTCGTGTCTGTTCCACTGCTCCTGCCATTGAATTTGCTGCTGGAACAAGATCTTGCTGCTGTGCCTTTGGTTTCAGTAGCTATTAATTCATTCATTAATCTTAGATAAGGATAAATGGTTGGCACAACATCGTGGGTTGAAAGGCCTGGACTGTGCTGTACTGTTCTATGTTCTGTTATTATCTGTGGAAATGTTACGATGGTGTATGAATGTGGAGCTGCCTGGCGAGTTACCTGTGCCACACTCGACCATCCACCCGGAAGTTGTACCCGCTCAGTATGCTCTTGCTCGAGCTCCGCTAGATTTCCGCTGATCGGTCATAATAACGTTGCTGTTTCCATCTGTTCTGTTTGATTTTTTGAATTGCATCGTTATTGTCAGGATTCGCTGTAGTTAGGCACGGTATTTTTGGATTCAGCAATTGTGCTGGTGAGTATCCCGTTTCAAGTGGAGTCGCTCTGCAGCTGAACAAAGCTAAGTTTGGATGGCTTTTTGAATCCCAAGCTTTTTTGAGAAGTTTCTTGGCTATATGTTCCCCTTTCTCAGCCTTTCCATTGGACTGTGGATGAAATGGGCTGCAGGTGATGTGTCGAAAGTCGTATCATTTGGAGAACTCCGTCCATTCGCTGCTGTCAAAATACGGTCCATTCTCACTCACGATGGTGATTATGCCTTTCAATTATGCCATTTTTAAGCATACTCTGAATCTCTTTGTTAACCTGTGCCAATTTTAAAGGGTTAAGTCTGTATGGATGTTGTTTGATTGGAACAGTATTTCCCACATCTAAATCATATCACATGACACACTCGGTGAGTTTAGTTCTGTCTGGTGTTTTTACCACATATTTCACCTCATTTAATTTCCTTTCAATCTGATACGATCCACAAAACCTTGCTTTTAAAGGTTCACCTACCACTGGTAACAATACTAAAACTTTATCTCCACTGGCAAAACTACGAACTTTGGATTTCTTGTCCGCTACCCGTTTCAACACATTTTGTGCAACTTTTAAATGTTGTCTAGCCAATTCACCTGCTCTATTTAATCGTTCCCTAAAATTTGACACGCAATCCAATAATGTAATTTCCGATTTTTCACTCACCAATTTTTCCTTAATCAATTTAAGTGGTCCTCTTACCTCATGACCAAAAATTAGTTCAAATGGACTAAATTTGGTTTTACATAAGGTGCATCCCTAATTGCAAACAGTACAAATGGAATTCATTTATCCCAATCCTCTGGATAATCGTGACAATAAGCCCTCAACATTGTCTTTAATGTCTGATGCCACCTTTCTAATGTTTGCTGCGATTCTGGATGGTACGCAGTTGATTTAAATTGTTTTATTCCGAAGTTACCCATAACTTCTTTGAATAACCTCAAGGTAAAATTTGATCCTTGATCCTATAGTACTTCTGTGGGTAGTCCATATCTAGTAAAGAATTTAAATAATTCCTCCACAATCTTTTTAGCTGTAATATTACGTACTGGAATGGCCTCTGGAAACCTAATAGACACATCCATTATAGTCAAAAGATATTGACTCACACTTTTGTTTTAGGAAGCGGTCCGACACAATCAATTAGGACCCTTGTAAAAGGTTCCTCAAATGCTGGAATGGGTATTAAGGGCGCTGGTTTTATCACTGCTTGAAGTTTCCCTGATTGACAAAATTTAACTACATCTTTACGTAGCGGAGGCCAATAAAATTGTTTCTGGATTTTAGCTTGAGTTTTCCTTATTCCCAAATGACCTCCCACTGGTATCTCATGTGCAACTCGCAACACCTCCTTTCTATACCCTACTGGCAATATTACTTGATGAACTTCTGCCCACTTTTCATCCGCCTGCACATGTAAAAGCCTCCATTTTCTCATCAAGACATTACTTTTACGGTAATAACACTCCGGTATACACTCAGATTCCTCTTCCGTACATGCTTTCTGATACATCCGTTTTATTTCTACATCCTTTTGTTGTAACTCCGCCAATTTTTCTGCACTAAAAATATGCTCCTCATCAGCCACCTGTTCTTGTTCTTTTTCAACCATCTGATCAAAAATCGTTCCTGATAATTGCACTTCAACTTCATCTTCACTCTTTGATTTCTCCTCTTGTCTTAACCTGTGACTTTGCGACCTTGTTACTACACAATCAGGAAAAATCCCAGGATATTCATCCTTGAACAATTCAGTTGTCTGATTTTCCACTGGCTTATCAACCACAGTCGGCATCACTCCCACCTGCGATCCAGCTATATCATTACCCAAGATAAACTCTATTCCTGGACAAGATAGTTTATCTATTACCCCTGCTACCACTTCACCACTCTTCACTGGACTTTCCAACCTTACCTTATATAATGGAACACTACTTCTCTCACCCTGAATTCCACATAGTACCACCTTTTGTGGCAATATTCTTCCCAAACTACATAACTCCTCATCTCTTACCATTAAAGATTGACTAGCTCCCATAACTCTTGTGACTTCTTTACCTGCTCCTCCAGCTACACATGAGTAAACTTTACCCACACAAGTAAATTCTTTAAAGAGATCTGGCACCTTCTTATCAATCATCTTTTGATCAGGCTGTACAATCTTTTGCACCTCCTTCGCTTCACTTGGGCTTTCCTTTACCACTTTAACAAACCCCACTGGCTTATCCTGTTTTACCACATTAGCCTACCCAGTGTTTTTCTTCAACCACCAACACTGTGACTTTACATGGCCTAGTTTAGAACATAGAACATAGAACGATACAGCGCAGTACAGGCCCTTCGGCCCACGATGTTGCACCGACATGGGAAGTCAAAAACTAAAGGCCATCTAACCTACACTATGCCATTATCATCCATATGCTTATCCAATAAACTTTTAAATGCCCTCAATGTTGGCATGTTCACTACTGTTGCAGGTAGGGCATTCCACGGTCTCACCACTCTTTGCGTAAAAAACCTACCTCTGACGTCTGTCCTATATCTATTACCCCTCAATTTAAGGCTATGTCCCCTCGTGCTAGCCACCTCCATCCGCGGGAGAAGGCTCTCACTGTCCACCCTATCTAACCCTCTGATCATTTTGTATGCCTCTATTAAGTCACCTCTTAACCTTCTTCTCTCTAACGAAAACAACCTCAAGTCCATCAGCCTTTCCTCATAAGATTTTCCCTCCATACCAGGCAACATCCTGGTAAATCTCCTCTGCACCCGTTCCAAAGCTTCCACGTCCTTCCTATAATGAGGCGACCAGAACTGTACGCAATACTCCAAATGCGGCCGTACCAGAGTTTTGTACAGTTGCAACATGACCTCATGGCTCCGGAACTCAATCCCTCTACCAATAAAGGCCAACACACCATAGGCCTTCTTCACAAACCTATCAACCTGGGTGGCAACTTTCAGGGATCTATGTACATGGACACCGAGATCCCTCTGCTCATCCACACTACCAAGAATTTTACCATTAGCCAAATATTCCGCATTCCTGTTATTCTTTCCAAAGTGAATCACCTCACACTTCTCCACATTAAACTCCATTTGCCACCTCTCAGCCCAGCTCTGCAGCTTATCTATGTCCCTCTGTAACCTGCAACATCCTTCCGCACTGTCTACAACTCCACCGACTTTAGTGTCGTCTGCAAATTTACTCACCCATCCTTCTGTGCCCTCCTCTAGGTCATTTATAAAAATGACAAACAGCAACGGCCCCAGAACAGATCCTTGTGGTACGCCACTCGTAACTGAACTCCATTCTGAACATTTGCCATCAACCACCACCCTTTGTCTTCTTTCAACTAGCCAATTTCTGATCCACATCTCTAAATCACCCTCAATCCCAGCCTCCGTATTTTCTGCAATAGACGACCGTGGGGAACCTTATCAAACGCTTTACTGAAATCCATATACACCACATCAACTGCTCTACCCTCGTCTACCTGTTCAGTCACCTTCTCAAAGAACTCGATAAGGTTTGTGAGGCATGACCTACCCTTCACAAAACCATGCTGACTATCCCTAATCATATTATTCTATCTAGATGATTATAAATCGTATCTCTTATAATCCTCTCCAAGACTTTACCCACAACAGACGTGAGGCTCACCAGCCTATAGTTACCGGGGTTATCTCTACTCCCCTTCTTGAACAAAGGGACCACGTTTGCTACCCTCCAGTCCTCTGGCATTATTCCTGTAGCCAATGATGACATAAAAATCAAAGCCAAAGGCTCAGCAATCTCTTCCCTGGCTTCCCAGAGAATCCTAGGATAAATCCCATCAGGCCCCGGGGACTTATCTATTTTCACCTTGTCCAGAATTGCCAACACTTCTTCCCTACGCACCTCAATGCCATCTATTCTAATAGCCTGGGTCTCAGCATTCTCCTCCACAACATTATCTTTTTCCTGAGTGAATACTGACGAAAAGTATTCATTTCGTATCTCGCTTATCTCCTCAGCCTCCACACACAACTTCCCACCACTGTCCTTGACTGGCCCTACTCTTACCCTAGTCATTCTTTTATTCCTGACATACCTATAGAAAGCTTTTGGGTTTTCCTTGATCCTACCTGCCAATGACTTCTCATGTCCCCTCCTTGCTCGTCTTAGCTCTCTCTTTAGATCCTTCCTCGCTTCCTTGTAACCATCAAGCGCCCCAACTGAAACTTCACGCCTCATCTTCACATAGGCCTCCTTCTTCCTCTTAACAAGAGATTCCACTTCTTTGGTAAACCACGGTTCCCTCGCTCGACCCCTTCCTCCCTGCCTGACTGGTACGTACTCATCAAGAACATGCAATAGCTGTTCCTTGAACAAGCTCCACATATCCAGTGTGCCCAACCCTTGCAGCCTACTTCTCCAACCTACACATCCTAAGTCATGTCTAATGGCATCATAATTTCCCTTCCCCCAGCTATAACTCTTGCCCTGCGGGGTATACTTATCCCTTTCCATCACTAACGTAAAGGTCACCGAATTGTGGTCACTGTTTCCAAAGTGCTCACCTACCTCCAGATCTAACACCTGGACACCTATTACAGTGAAAACATTTGATATTTTTCATGTCTCCTCCACCCTCCTGGATTTCTTTTTTAAATTGAGGTACACTCCCCTTATTATCTTCCATCAGATCACCTTTACCTTTACCACTTGAGTATTTCTCATGTCCCCAGTTTCTATCCCTCACCGGCCGAAACTGATGTCGGAAACCAAGCTTTGATTTATGAACTAATTCATAATCATCTGCCATTTCTGCTGCTTATCTCGCAGTTTTAACCCTCTGCTCTTCCACATGAATTCTCACTACACCAGGAATTGAATTTTTAAACTCCTCCAAAAGTATAATTTCTCTGAGAGCTTCATATGTTTGGTCCATTTTCAGGTATTGTTAACTGCAATGTTTTCGCCAAATCTAATAGTCTGCTTTTCGTCTCTGTCGGTAAGGTACTGAATGTGACCGTCTCCACCCCAAAAAACCTCAGAGCCTCAGAAAGAGCCATTTTCCACAACACACTCACTACTTAAACTGAAACACCACACCTGAAAAGCACTCACAATATGCTCACCCCTCACTAAGTCTTTAATTTCACTAAGCCAATCCAATAGATAGACTTTTATCCCCCTCGAGCCCCCAATTTGAGAACCCCAAAGTGTATCATGGAGTTCACCTGACCCACAACTTTTACTAGATTGTGGTATGGGGAGCACACGGCCCACTCTACAGGTCCAGCAGAAATGAAAAAGTATTTTTTAAAGCAAAACAATGTTTATTCTATGAACTCAAGTTAACCTTTTTGAAACATACAGTGAACATCTCAGCAACCATTAATTCAAATACAACCCCCAAAGAATACAACACTAAGTAATCCTTAATAACTTCCCAAACAACATCCAGAATACAGAAAAAACACTTTTCAACAGAAGCACATCAGGTTAAAGTCACTACTGAGAACATTTATAATTCTGAATTCACCAAATGATCAAGAGATGGGGCGCGATTCTCCCAACGGGAGACTGAGTGCCGACGGCGGAGTGAAAAGCGGAGTGTTTCCCGGCGCCTAAGTGCCGTCAGCCGCGCATGCGCAGGTTGGCCGGCTCCAACCCGCGCATGCGCGGTTGCGGTCTTCCCCTCCACTGCCCCGCAAGACATGGTGGCTTGATCTTGCGGGGCGGCGGAGGGGAAAGAGTCTGTCTCATAGAGACGCTGGCCCGATGATCGGTGGGCACCGATCGCGGGCCAGTCACCTCACGAGCACGCCTGTGGTGCTCAATCCTCCGCCTCCCACAGGCCCCACATTTACCTGTTGCGCGATGTTCACGCCGGCAGCGACCAGGTGTGGTTTCCGCGGGCGTGAACTGGTCAGGGTTGTCAGGCCGCTTGGTCCATGAGAAATTTCGGAAGCTGAAATGAATCCGAAAGGCATTCTATTGAAGCAGTACCTCCCGTAAGGTGCGTTGAATGTGCAGAGTTTCATACTGGCTTTGTCTAGCTTTAGTTGCCAATGTGATTCTCAGGTCACTGTTGGCTTTCTTCACACAAACCATAGAACTGACCCAGTGAGTTGGTTCTTTCACTTTGTTGATTATCCCCAACTGCTGCATAGGCTCAAGTTCCGCTTTTAGACATAGAACATAGAACATACAGTGCAGAAGGAGGCCATTCAGCCCATCGAGTCTGCACCGGCCCACTTAAGCCGTCACTTCCACCCCATCCCCATAACCCAGTCACTAAGGGCAATTTATCATGGCCAATCCACCTAACCTGCACATCTTTGGACTGTGGGAGGAAACCGGAGCACCCAGAGGAAACCCACGCACACACGGGGAGAACGTGCAGACTCCGCACAGACAGTGACCCAGCAGGGAATCAAACCTGGGACCCTGGCGCTGTGAAGCCACAGTGCTATCCACTTGTCCTACTGTGCTGCCCAAAGCTAGACGTTCCTTCAAGGGAGCTAGAACCCTCCTAGGTGATGAAAGACTGGTCTGGTATTTGCTCTTAGCTGGATTTTATATTTAAACGGTAGTGTTCCTGTACCGTGAAAGACGTGAGGAAATTCCTGGATAATGGCCTCAACCTGGCCATTGAAAATGGTTGCAATCCTGTCCGAGCTGTAAATGCGTTTCACAAGTTGCAGAATCACACTAGCTTGAACACCCAGTAGTGAAGCTCGCTTTGGCTCAACTATTTCAAATTTAATCGGAACCTTTTTTTCTTTGACCTCCACTGTTAGGTAGCAAGTGCCCATATTGTGGTAATCACATTGCCATTGTAGTCCTGCAGATGATGTCATTGTCGTCAATTACTGGTGTAGTTTTTAATTTGGCTAGGTCTGTCTGATTAATGAGATTAACTTTTGTTCCGGTGTCCAATTTCATTTCAATTGTGGCTCTATTTATTATTAATGGAATCGTCCAATCATCATTATTTTGTACGACTGATATCTGTTTTAAAATGTCCGAATCGGAAGTCTTTTCTTGCGCTTTCTCGATACTTTCTACTGTTTACAAAGAAAGAATCTTCTAAATCGAATGCATCTTCCATTGAATGAGGATTGATAACTAATTAACATATTTGTTAATGCTTATTTCTTGTACAGCTCTTCCCTTGTTCACTGCATTGAGCTTTTGAAAACTGTTGCAATTTATTCCTGATCTGCACTGCAAGTGATTCAATTTGTGGCACTTTGCATAAATTTTTCCAAACGCAGGACATTTTTTTATTTGATGGGCGGTAAGGGGGTTCTCTTCCGCCTCCGCCATGGTGGAGGCCGTGGAGGCGGTGGAAGAAAAAGAGTGCCCCCACGGCACTGGCCCGCCCGCCGGTGGGTCCCAATCGCGGGCCTGGCCACCGTGGGGGCACTCCCCGCTGTCTGATCGGCCCGCGCCGTTTACATATGTTTACATATCATGACGCTCGTGACATCATGCGCAAAATGGCTGCCATCTGGAGCACGTTTATTTTTTTGGGTGCGACACAGCATTAATAGCGTCGGCCACATTGTTAGTTTTCATGCCTTTTTCAACGACTAACGTTTCAGAGAACTGGGGTGAAATTCTCCGACCCCCCGCAGGTTCGGAGAATCGCCCGGGGCCGGCAAAAATCCCGCCCCCGCCGTGGCCGGAACTCTCCGCCACCAGGGAATTGGCGGGGGCGGGAATCGCGCCGATCGTGCCCTCCGCGCTGATCTGCGAGCCCCCTGCGGCGATTCTCCAGCCCGCGTTGGGCCGAAGTCCCGCCGCTGAGAGGCCAATCCCGCCGATGTGGTTTCAACCACCTCTGGGGCGGTGGGATTGGCGGCACGAGCGGGCCCCCGGGGTCTTGGGGGGGGGGGGCGCGGGCCGATCAGACAGCGGGGAGTGCCCCCACGGTGGCCAGGCCCGCGATTGGGACCCACCGGCGGGCGGGCCAGTGCCGTGGGGGCACTCTTTTTCTTCCACCGCCTCCACGGCCTCCACCATGGCGGAGGCGGAAGAGAACCCCCTTACCGCGCATGCGCCGGTGGTGACGTCAGCGACAGCTGACGCACCGGCGCATGCGCGAACCAGCGAAGGCCTTTCGGCCAGCCCCGGCGCCGGACGGCGGGCGTCAAAGGCCGTTGGCACCGGTTTTGGTGACAGTCGGTCACCACTCCACACAGACAGCCAACCACTCTGGCGCGGGCCTAGCCCCCAAAGATGCGGAGAATTCCGCACCTTTGGGGAGTTCCAACGCCGGAGTGGTTGCCGCCACTCCGCTACGCCGGGACCCCCCGCCCCGCTGGGTAGGGGAGAATCCCGGCCCTGATTTCTAGCACGTTTGCTCGCTCCACACAGACTGATTGCGCCTTCTGACGTTAGATCAGACTGTCTCAATAATCTTTCTCGCAGCTTATCGCTTTTTATTCCATAGACTATCTGAACTGAGGTTGGTTTAGCACAGGGCTAAATCGCTGGCTTTGAAGGCAGGCCAGCAGCACGGTTCAATTCCCGTACCAGCCCCCCCCAAACAGGCGCCGGAATGTGGCGACAGCAACTTCATTCGAAGCCTACTTGTGACAATAAGTGATTTTCATTTCATTTTCATTTCAACTCGCAGAAGTGAGTCGAGGAGAATGGAAAAATTATATGTCTGCGCTTTAAGTCTCAGATCCGTGATGAAGCAGTCAAGCGTTTCACCTGCTTTTTAACTTTTTGCCTGAACACATATTGCTCAAACGTTTCGTTTTGTTGCAGCTGGCAGAGCTTATCGAATTTTTCAATTACTTGACTGTATTTTTTCTTATCTGCTTCATCCTCAAATTGGAACAAGTTGAAATTTTCGAGGGCTTGTGAACCAGCCACTGTTAGAAAGAGTGCTATTGTTCACTGATCGCTGGCCACTTCTAGGTCTAGGGCAGAGATATACAACTCAAACTGCTGCTTGACATTGCGCCAATTAACGTCTACTTTAACCGAAATTGCCATGGAGTTTGCAAATCTTCCATCTCTCTTCGACTAGGATATTCTTCGATGTTCTGTATGCAGTCAGAGTCTGGTAAAAAAAATTTGGGGGAGTTTTGATTTTTCAACTGAGATTTTTTTCAAACTTCTCTTCTGTCGCTGAACCTTTCTATTTGTCTTAGCAACAATGCCTGGTACCATGTGATGCCCTTTGCTTTGTGGATGATACACTGTCTACAGAGCTTCTGAAACCATGACAATGCTCTATCCCGCTTAATCACCTACTCCCTAAATCAGGTTATCACGTGATTCATGTGAGTGCTCTTGATCACCATCTATTGGTTGGAAGCATTCACATCAAATTGTTACCCCTTCATTTACCACACAATATTCATTTTTTCACAGCCGTATCTCACACTTACCCAGCGTCTCGCTGTAACCCAAACACCCCACAGTCTCCCCATTTTCCTCACTCACCCCTTCCCCCTCTCTCATTCACACCCACTTTCTCCCCTTATCTCTCACTCCCACAGTCTCCCCATAGCTTCACTCCCATCGGCTCCCCGCATTCCTCACTCCCACCGTCTCCGTGCATCCCACTCCCACAGTCCCCCAGCATCCTTCATTCCCACCATCTCCGCATACCTCACAATCACTGTCTCCCCATACCCCTCACTCCCACTGTTTCCCCGTAATCCACTTTCCCACCATCTCCCCTTACCCCTCAGTCCACAGTTACCGTTCCCCCAGAGACCTCGTTCCCACTGTATCGCCAAATCAGGGTGCATGGTAGCACAGTGGTTAGCACCGTTGCTGCATAGCTCCAGGGTCCCAGGTTCGATTCCCAACTTGGGTCGCTGTCTGTGCGGTATCTGCATGTTCTTTCCTGATCTATGTGGGTTTCCTCCGGGTGCTCCGGTTTCTTCCCACGAGCCCCAAAAGACGTGCTTGTTAGGTGAATTGGACATTCTGAATTCTCCCTCTGTGTACCCGAACAGGCGCTGGAATGTGGCGACTAGGGGCTTTTCACAGAACTTCATAGTAGTGTTAATGTTAGCTTACTTGCGACAATAAAGATTATTATTATATCTCTCAATCTCCACCATCGCCCCATATTCCTCACTGCCACCATCTCTCCGCATCACTCATTCCCAACATCTCCCTGTATCCCTCACTCCTACTACTCCCCATATCCCTCACGCTCACCGTCTCTCTGTATCCTCAACACACACCATATCCCTCACTCCAACTGTCTCGCCATATCCCTTACTTCCTACCGACACCCTGTTTCGCTCACTCACACTGTCTCTCAAAATCCCTCACTCACACCATTTCCCCTTGGCCCCCATATCCTCCATCTCCCACTGTCCGTCACTCCCACTGTTTACCTGCATCCCTCACTCCCCACCTCACTCTCAGCGTCTCCCTGCATCTTTCACTCCCTGCAATCTCACCACATCCCTCACTCCCACCGTCACCCATCTCCCTCACTCCAATCGTCCCCTGTAACCCTGCCTACCCATCCTTTTCCAGTATCCCTCACTCGCACCTTCGTCCCTTGTCCCTCACTCCCACTGCTTCTCCATATACCTCACTCCCACTGTCTCCTCGTATCCCTCACTCCCCCATCTCCCCATATCTCTCACTCACATCACCTCCCAAAGTCCCTCACTCAACCATATCCCCGTATAATAATAATAATCTTTATTAGTGTCACAAGTTATTGTGAAAATCCCATAGTCCCCACACTCCGGCACCTGTTCAGGTACACTGAGGAGAATTCAGAATGTCCAAATCACCGAACAAGCGCATCTTAGGGCAGCACAGTGTCGCAGTGGTTAGCACTGCTGCCTTACGGCGCCGAGGACCCAGGTTCGATCACGGCCCTAGGTCACTGTCTGTCTCCCCGAGTCTGCATGTGTCTCACCCCCACAACCCAAACAGAGGTCTTGGGTAGGTGGATTGGCCAGCATAAATTGCCCCTTAATTGGAAAAAAAATAATTGATTACTCTAAATTTATTTGGAGAAACAAGCACGTCTTTCGGGACTTCTGGGAGGAAACCAGAGCACCCAGAGGGAACTCAAGCCGGCAGGGGCAGAACGCGTAGACTCCACACAGACAAGTGACCCAAGCCTGGAATCGAACCTGGGACCCTATGAAGGAACAGTACTAACCACTGTCAAACCATGTCGCCCATTCACTCCACACTCTCTCCTCATATTCCTCACTCCCACCGTCTCCCCACTTCCTTCACACACCCCCTCTCCCCGTATCCCTCAATACCACAGGCTCTCTGTATCCCTCACTCCCCACTGTCTCCCCATGTCTCTCACTCCTACCATCTTCCCATATCCCTCAATCCGCACGGTGGCACAGTGGTTAGCACTGTTGCTTTACAGCGCTGGGGACCCGGGTTCGATTCCCACTTGGGCCACTGTCTGTGCAGAGTCTGCACATTCTCCCTCTAAGTGGGTTTCCTCCGGGTGCTCCGGTTTCCTCCCATAATGCCGGAAACACGTGCTGTTAGGTAATTGGACATTCTAAATTTTCCCTCTGTGTACCCGAACGGGCGCCGGAATGTGGCAACTAGGGGCTTTTCACATTACAGTGTTTATTTAAAATTAATTTAGAGTACCCAATTCATTTTTCCCAATTAAGGGTAATTCAGCATGGCCAATCCACCGACCCTGCACATCTTTTGGGTTGTGGCAGTGAAACCCACGCAAACACGGGGAGAATGTGTAAACTCCACACGGACGTAACCCAGAGCTGGGATCAAACCCAGGGCCTCAGTGCCGTGAGGCAGCAGTGCTAACCACTGTGCCACCGTGCTGCCTTCATTACAGTGCTAATGTTAGCCTACTTGTGACAATAATAAAGATTATTATGATTATTATAAACCCCACAGTTTCCCCGTATCCTTCACTTCCACCGTCTCCCCTTGTCCGACAATCCGCACATTCTCCACATATCCCTCACTCCCCACCGTCTAGCCGTCTGTCTCATTCCACACAGTCTCCTCATACCTCTCGTTCCCTCCCCATCTCCCTCGCTCCCACTGTTTCCCAGTATCCCTCACTCCCAACGTCTCTCCATATCCCCCACTCCCACCGTCTCCCTGTATCCCTCACTCCCACTGTCTCCCCGTTTCCCTCACTCCCACCATCTCCCCGTATCCCTCACTCCCACCATCTCCCTGTATCCCTCACTCCCACCGTCTCCCCGTATCCCTCACTCCCACCGTCTCCCCGTATCCCTCACTCCCACCGTCTCCCTGTATCCCTCACTCCCACCGTCTCCCCGTATCCCTCACTCCCACCATCTCCCCGCATCCCTCACTCCCACCGTCTCCCTGTATCCCTCACTCCCACCGTCTCCCTGTATCCCTCACTCCCACCGTCTCCCTGTATCCCTCACTCCCACCTTCTCCCCGTATCCCTCACTCCCACCGTCTCCCCGTATCCCTTACTCCCACCTTCTCCCCGTTTCCCTAACTCCCACTGTCTCCCCGTTTCCCTCACTCCCACCGTCTCCTCGTATCCCTCACTCCCACCGTCTCCCCGTATCCCTCACTCCCACCGTCTCCCCGTATCCCTCACTCCCACCATCTCCCCGTATCCCTCACTCCCACCGTCTCCCCGTATCCCTCACTCCCACCGTCTCCCCGTATCCCTCACTCCCACCGTCTCTCCGTATCCCTCACTCCCACCGTCTCTCCGTATCCCTCACTCCCACCGTCTCCCCGTATCCCTCACTCCCACTGTCTCCCCGTATCCCTCACTCCCACCATCTCCCCGTATCCCTCACTCCCATCGTCTCCACGTATCTCTCACTCTCACCATCTCCCCGTAACCCTCACTCCCACCAACTCCCCGTATCCCTCACTCCCACCGTCTCCCCATATCCCTCACTCCCGGCGTCTCCCCGTATCCCTCACTCCCACCATCTCCCCGTATCCCTCACTCCCACCATCTCCCCGTATCCCTCACTCCCACCGTCTCCCCGTATCCCTCACTCCCACCGTCTCCCTGTATCCCTCACTCCCGGCGTCTCCCCGTATCCCTCACTCCCACCGTCTCCCTGTATCCCTCACTCCCACCGTCTCCCCGTATCCCTCACTCCCGGCGTCTCCCCGTATCCCTCACTCCCACCGTCTCCCTGTATCCCTCACTCCCACCGACTCCCCGTATCCCTCACTCCCACCGTCTCCCCGTATCCCTCACTCCCACCATTCCCCCCGTATCCCTCACTCCCACCGTCTCCCTGTATCCCTCACTCCCACCGTCTCCCTGTATCCCTCACTCCCACCGTCTCCCTGTATCCCTCACTCCCACCGTCTCTCCGTATCCCTCACTCCAACCGTCGCCTCGTATCCCTCACTCTCACCATCTCCCCGTATCCCTCACTCCCACCATTCCCCCCGTATCCCTCACTCCCACCCTCTCCCTGTATCCCTCACTCCCACCGTCTCCCCGTATCCCTCACTCCCACCGTCTCCCTGTATCCCTCACTCCCACCGTCTCCCCGTATCCCTCACTCCCACCGTCTCCCTGTATCCCTCACTCCCACCGTCTCCCCGTATCCCTCACTCCCACCGTCTCCCTGTATCCCTCACTCCAACCGTCGCCTCGTATCCCTCACTCCCATCTCCCTGTATCCCTCACTCCCACCGTCTCCCCGTATCCCTCACTTCCACCGTCTCCCCGTATCCCTCACTCCCACCGTCTCCCCGTATCCCTCACTCCCACCATTCCCCCCGTATCCCTCACTCCCACCGTCTCCCTGTATCCCTCACTCCCACCGTCTCCCTGTATCCCTCACTCCCACCGTCTCTCCGTATCCCTCACTCCCACCGTCTCCCTGTATCCCTCACTCCCACCGACTCCCCGTATCCCTCACTCCCACCGTCTCCCCGTATCCCTCACTCCCACCATTCCCCCCGTATCCCTCACTCCCACCGTCTCCCTGTATCCCTCACTCCCACCGTCTCCCTGTATCCCTCACTCCCACCGTCTCCCTGTATCCCTCACTCCCACCGTCTCTCCGTATCCCTCACTCCCAACGTCTCCCCGTATCCCTCACTCCCACCGTCTCCCTGTGACCCTCACTCCCACCGTCTCCCCGTATCCCTCACTCCCACCGTCTCCCTATATCCCTCACACCCACCGTCTCCCCATATCCGTCACTCCCACCATCTCACCACATCCCTCACTCCCATCTCCCCGTATCCGTCACTCCCACCGTCTCCCCATATCCGTCACTCCCACCATCTTCCCATATCTCTCACTCCCGTCTCCCCATATCCCTCACTCTCACCGTCTCCCCGTATCCCTCACTCTCCCACCGTCACCCCGTATCCCTCACTCTCACCGTCTCCCCGTATCCCTCACTCCCACCGTCTCCCCGTATCCCTCACTCCCACCGTCACCCCATATCCCTCACTCTCACCGTCTCCCCGTATCCCTCACTCCCACCGTCTCCCCGTATCCCTCACTCCCACCGTCTTTCTGTATCCCTCACTCCCGTCTCCCCATATCCCTCACTCCCACCGTCTCCTCGTATCCCTCACTCCCACCGTCTCCCCATATCCCTCACTCCCACCGTCTTTCTGTATCCCTCACTCCCGTCTCCCCATATCCCTCACTCCCAACGTCTCCCCATATCCCTCACTCCCACCGTCTCCCCGTATCCCTCACTCCCACCGTCTCTCCATATCCCTCACTCCCACCGTCTCCATATCCCTCACTCCCACCGTCTCCATATCCCTCACTCCCACCGTCTCCCCGTATCCCTCACTCCCACCGTCTCCCCATATCCCTCACTCCCACCGTCTCCCCATATCCCTCACTCCCACTATCTCCCCGTATCCCTCACTCCCACCGTCTTTCTGTATCCCTCACTCCCGTCTCCCCATATCCCTCACTCCCACCGTCTCCCCGTATCCCTCACTCCCACCGTCTCCCCATATCCCTCACTCCCACCGTCTCCCCGTATCCCTCACTCCCACCGTCTCCCTGTGTCCCTCACTCCCACCGTCTCCCCGTATCCCTCACTCCCATCTCCCCACATCCCTCACTCCCACCACCTCTCCATATTCCCCACTTACCAGTCTCCCCGTATCCCTCTTTCCCCACCGTCACTCCCTGTCTCTCGCTCACATTGTCTTCCCTTTATTCTCGCTTCCATTAACATCCCCCCCACATAACCAAGGGGGTTGTGCATTTCCTTAATGAAGCATCCGCTCTCTCTCTCTCTCTCTCTTTCACTCTCTCTTTCTCTCTCGCTCGCTATCTCTTGTCTCTCTCTGTCTCTGCCTCTCTCTCTTTCTCTCGAGCATTCCCCCCTCACTCTATCTCTGTCGATTTCCCTCTTTCAATCTCCCTGTCTCTCTACTCTGTCTTTCTCTCTCTCTGCCTCTCTCTGTCTCTCGCTCTCTCTCTTTCTGTCTCTTCTCTCGCTCTGTCGCTCTCTCTGTGTGTCTCTCTCTGTTTCTTTCTCTCTGTTTCTCACTGTTTCTCGCCCTCTGTCTCTCTCTTTGTTTCTCTCTTTGTGTGTCTCTCTCTGTCTCTCTGTCTATTTCTCAGTCTCTCCCTATCTCTCTCTCTCTGACTTTCTGTCTCTCTCTCTCTCCCTCGCTCTTACCTTCTGGGATCAAGCCATGATTCTCGAACTCGTCCAGCTTCATGACCTTGAGGTCGTGGCAGCCCTTGGTGCGTCGGATGAGGCAGGTGATGCCGGCCTTCCACGAGGGCCTCAGGACGAGGAAGAACTTCTCGTAGTCGCTGGCGGTGAGCGGACTGCCAGGGGGAGCATCCGAAAACTCCAACCCCTCGCAGCTAACCATGGCAGCGGTGAGAACTACGGGCAGACAAGGAGGGACAAGCTTGGTGGACAATGCGACAGGCTCCGAGCAATCTTACTCTGCGGATGGAGGCCAATATTCTCATTGTGAGAGTATCTGTCCCTCGGAAAGAGCAACATTCCTTAGCCTGCCTTCCACGACTGGTAACCCCGACACCTTCCTCCAGGTAACTGTCTAAAATCCCCTTTCCAACCCCTCGATCAAATCGCCTCTCCCAAATGCGGTCTAACCGAGGGATAGGGAGACCAGAACTGTGCACGGTGCTCTGAGTGTGGTCTAACCCGGGGATACGGAGACCAGAACTGTGCACGGTGCTCCAAGTGTGGTCTAACCGAGGGATACGGAGACCAGAACTGTGCACGGTGCTCCGAATGTGGTCTAACCGAGGGATACGGAGACCAGAACTGTGCATGGTGCTCCGAGTGTGGTCTAATCGAGGGATACGGAGACCAGAACTGTGCACGGTGCTCCGAGTGTGGTCTTACTGAGGGATACGGAGACCAGAACTGTGCACGTGCTCCGAGTGTGGTCTTACTGAGGGATACGGAGACCAGAACTGTGCACGTGCTCCGAGTGTGGTTTAACTGAGGGATACGGAGACCAGAACTGTGCACGATGCTCCGAGTGTGGTCTAACCAGGGGATATGGAGACCAGATCTGTGAACAGTGCTCCGGGTGTGAACTAACCGGGGGATACGGAGACCAGAGCTGTGCACGGTGCTCCGGGTGTGAACTAACCGGGGGATACGGAGACCAGAGCTGTGCACGGTGCTCCGGGTGTGAACTAACCGGGGGATACGGAGACCAGAGCTGTGCACGGTGCTCTGAGTGTGGTCTAACCGAGGGATACGGAGACCAGAGCTGTGCACGGTGCTCCGGGTGTGATCTAACTGAGGATTACAAGTGAGGTGAATTGGATATTCTGAATTCTGTGTACCCGAACAGGCGCCAGAGCGTGACGAGGGGATTTTCACAGTAACTTCATTACAGTGTTAATGAACGCCTACCTGTGACAATAAAGATCATTATTATTATAAGTATGGTTCACCCGAGGGATATGCAGACCAGAACTGTGCATGATGCTCCGCGTGTGGTCTAACCGAGGGATACGGAGACCAGAACTGTGCACGTGCTCTGCGTGTGGTCTAACTGAGGGATACGGAGACCAGAACTGTGCACGGTGCTCCGAGTGTGGTCTAACTGAGGGATACGGAGACCAGAACTGTGCACGTGCTCCGAGTGTGGTCTAACCGAGGGATACGGAGACCAGAACTGTGCACGGTGCTCCGAGTGTGGTCTAACTGAGGGATACGGAGACCAGAACTCTGCACGATGCTCCGAGTGTGGTCTAACTGAGGGATACGGAGACCAGAACTATGCACGTGCTCCGAGTGTGGTCTAACCGAGGGATACGGAGACCAGAACTGTGCACGGTGCTCCGAGTGTGGTCTAACTGAGGGATACGGAGACCAGAACTCTGCACGATGCTCCGAGTGTGGTCTAACCGAGGGATATGGAGACCAGAACCGTGCACAGTGCTCCGAGTGTGGTCTAACCGAGGGATACGGAGATCAGAACTGTGCACGGTGCTCCGCGTGTGGTCTAACTGAGGGATACGGAGATCAGAACTGTGCACGGTGCTCCGAGTGTGGTCTAACTGAGGGATACGAAGACCAGAACTGTGCACGGTGCTCCGAGTGTGGTCTAACCGAGGGATACGGAGACCAGAACTGTGCACGATGCTCCGAGTGTAGTCTTACTGAGGGATACGGAGACCAGAACTGTGCACGTGCTCCGAGTGTGGTCTAACCGAGGGATACGGAGACCAGTACTGTGCACGGTGCTCCGAGTGTGGTCTAACCGAGGGATACGGAGACCAGAACTGTGCACAGTGCTCCGAGTGTGGTCTAACCGAGGGATACGGAGACCAGAACTGTGCACGGTGCTCCGAGTGTGGTCTAACTGAGGGATACGGAGACCAGAACTGTGCACGGTGCTCCGGGTATGGTCTAAACGAGGGGTAGGGAGACCGGAACTGTGCACGTGCTCCGAGTGTGGTCTAACTGAGGGATCAGGAAACCACAACTGTGCACGTGCTCCGAGTGTGGTCTAACTGAGGGATCTGGAAACCAGAACTGTGCACGATGCTCCGGGTATGGTCTAAACGAGGGGTAGGGAGACCGGAACTGTGCACGTGCTCCGAGTGTGGTCTAACTGAGGGATCAGGAAACCACAACTGTGCACGGTGCTCCGAGTGTGGTCTAACTGAGGGATACGGAGACCAGAACTGTGCACGGTGCTCCGAGTGTGGTCTAACCGAGGGATACGGAGACCAGAACTGTGCACGATGCTCCGGGTATGGTCTAACCGAGGGATACGGAGACCAGAACTGTGCACGGTGCTCTGAGTGTAGCCTAACCAAGGGATCAGAGGACCAGAGTTGTGCACGGTGCTGAGAGTGTGGTCTAACCGAGGGGTAGGGAGACCGGAACTGTGCCTAGCACACTGTATCTGGTCTAAGCGAGGGATAGGAAGACCAAAACAGTACATGGTGCTCCGAGTGTGATCTACCTGAGAGAACTGTGCACGGTGCTCCGAGTGTGGTTTAACCGAGGGATACGGAGATCAGAACTGTGCACGGTGCTCCGAGTGTGGTCTAACCGAGGGATACGGAGATCAGAACAGTGCACGGTGCTCAGAGTGTGATCCAACCGAGGGATACGGAGACCAGAACGGTGCATGGTGCTCCCTGTGGTCTAACCGAGGGATACGGAGACCAGAACGGTGCACGGTGCTCAGAGTGTGGTCCAACCGAGGGATATGGAGACCAGAACAGCGCACGGTGCTCTTTGTCTGGTCTAACCGAGAGATAGGGAGACCGGAACTGTGCACGTGCTCCGAGTGTGGTCTAAACGAGGGGTAGGGAGACCAGATCTGTACACGGTGCTCCGAGTGTGGTCTAACCAAGGGATCAGAAGACCAGAGCTATGCACGGTGCTCCGAGTGTGGTCTAACCGAGGGATACGGAGACCAGAACTGTGCACGGTGCTCCGAGTGTGGTCTAACTGAGGGATACGGAGACCAGAACTGTGCACGGTGCTCCGAGTGTGGTCTAACTGAGGGATCTGGAAACCAGAACTGTGCACGATGCTCCGGGTATGGTCTAAACGAGGGGTAGGGAGACCGGAACTGTGCACGTGCTCCGAGTGTGGTCTAACTGAGGGATCAGGAAACCACAACTGTGCACGTGCTCCGAGTGTGGTCTAACTGAGGGATCTGGAGACCAGAACTGTGCACGGTGCTCTGAGTGTAGCCTAACCAAGGGATCAGAGGACCAGAGTTGTGCACGGTGCTGAGAGTGTGGTCTAACCGAGGGGTAGGGAGACCGGAACTGTGCCTAGCACACTGTATCTGGTCTAAGCGAGGGATAGGAAGACCAAAACAGTACACGGTGCTCCGAGTGTGATCTACCTGAGAGAACTGTGCACGGTGCTCCGAGTGTGGTTTAACCGAGGGATACGGAGATCAGAACTGTGCACGGTGCTCCGAGTGTGGTCTAACCGAGGGATACGGAGATCAGAACTGTGCACAGTGCTCCGAGTGTGGTCTAACCGAGGGATACGGAGACCAGAACGGTGCACGGTGCTCTTTGTCTGGTCTAACCGAGAGATAGGGAGACCGGAACTGTGCACGTGCTCCGAGTGTGGTCTAAACGAGGGGTAGGGAGACCGGAACTGTGCCAAGCACACTGTATCTGGTCTAAGCGAGGGATAGGAAGACCAAAACAGTACATGGTGCTCTGAGTGTGATCTACCTGGGAGAACTGTGCACAGTGCTTCGAGTGTGGTTTAACCAAAGGGATACAGAGACCAGACCTGCACACAGTACTCCAGGTGCTGATCGAGGGATCAGGAGACCAGAACTGTGCACGGTGCTCCATGTGTGGTCAAAATGAGGGATATGAAGACTGGGACTGGGCACGGTGCTCCGAGTGTGGTTTAACCGACGGATACAGAGACCAGAACTGTGCACAGTGCTCCGAGTGTGGTCTAACCGAGGGATACGGAGACCAGAACTGTGCACAGTGCTTCCGAGTGTGGTCTAAACAAGGGATCAGAAGACCAGAGCTATGCACGGTGCTCCGAATGTGGCCTAACCGAGGGATACGGAGACCAGAACTGTGCACGGTGCTCCGAATGTGGCCTAACCGAGGGATACGGAGATCAGAACTGTGCACGGTGCTCCGAGTGTGGTCTAACCAAGGGATCAGAAGACCAGAGCTATGCACGGTGCTCCGAGTGTGGCCTAACCGAGGGATACGGAGATCAGAACTGTGCACAGTGCTCCGAGTGTGGCCTAACCGAGGCATACGGAGGCCAGATCTGTACACGGTGCTCCGA
Organism: Scyliorhinus canicula; assembly: GCF_902713615.1. Classification (NCBI taxonomy): domain Eukaryota; kingdom Metazoa; phylum Chordata; class Chondrichthyes; order Carcharhiniformes; family Scyliorhinidae; genus Scyliorhinus; species Scyliorhinus canicula. The sequence goes on from NC_052161.1 coordinate 85,815,346, forward strand.
GTGTGGTCTAACCGAGGGATGCGGAGACCAGAACTGTGCACGGTGCTCCGAGTGTGGTCTAACCGAGGGATACGGAGATCAGAACTGTGCACGGTGCTCAGAGTGTGGTCTAACCGAGGGATACGGAGACCAGAACAGTGCACGGTGCTCAGAGTGTGGTCCAACCGAGGGATACGGAGACCAGAACGGTGCATGGTGCTCCCTGTGGTCTAACCGAGGGATACGGAGACCAGAACGGTGCACGGTGCTCAGAGTGTGGTCCAACCGAGGGATATGGAGACCAGAACAGCGCACGGTGCTCTTTGTCTGGTCTAACCGAGAGATAGGGAGACCGGAACTGTGCACGTGCTCCGAGTGTGGTCTAAACGAGGGGTAGGGAGACCGGTACTGTGCCAAGCACACTGTATCTGGTCTAAGCGAGGGATAGGAAGACCAAAACAGTACATGGTGCTCTGAGTGTGATCTACCTGGGAGAACTGTGCACAGTGCTTCGAGTGTGGTTTAACCAAATGGAAACAGAGACCAGACCTGCACACAGTACTCCAGGTGCTGATCGAGGGATCAGGAGACCAGAACTGTGCACGGTGCTCCATGTGTGGTCAAAACGAGGGATATGAAGACTGGGACTGGGCACGGTGCTCCGAGTGTGGTTTAACCGACGGATACAGAGACCAGAACTGTGCACAGTGCTCCGAGTGTGGTCTAACCGAGGGAAACGGAGACCAGAACTGTGCACAGTGCTCCGAGTGTGGTCTAAACAAGGGATCAGAAGACCAGAGCTATGCACGGTGCTCCGAATGTGGCCTAACCGAGGGATACGGAGACCAGAACTGTGTACGGTGCTCCGAATGTGGCCTAACCGAGGGATACGGAGATCAGAACTGTGCACGGTGCTCCGAGTGTGGTCTAACCAAGGGATCAGAAGACCAGAGCTATGCACGGTGCTCCGAGTGTGGCCTAACCGAGGGATACAGAGACTGGAACTGTACACAGTGCTCGGAGTGTGGTCTAACCGAGGGATACAGGGACTGGAACGGTACACAGTGCTCGGAGTGTGGTCTAACCGAGAGATACGGAGACTGGAACTGTACACAGTGCTCGGAGTGTGGTCTAACCGAGGGATATGGAGAACAGAATATACAAGCTGTTACTGGTCTGGTCTAACTGAGGGATACAGAGACTGGAACTGTACACAGTGCACCAAGTGTGGTCTAACTGATGGATACTGTGACCAGAACTGTGCACAGTGCTCCGAGTGTGATTTAACTGGGGGATATGGAGACCGGAACTGTTCACGGTGCTCCGAGTGTGGTCTTAGCGAGGAATCAGGGGGCCAGAACGGTGCATGGTCCGCCGAGTTAACCAAGTAAAACGGGGCACGAACTGTACACAGTGCTCGGAGTGTAGTCTAACTGAGGGATACGGAGACCAGAACTGTGCATGGTGGCACGTGTGTGGTTTTATGGAGGGATTCGACCAGAACTGTGCACGGTGCTCCGAGTGTGGTCTAACCGAGGGATACGGAGACCAGAACTGTGCATGGTGGCACGTGTGTGGTTTTATGGAGGGATTCGACCAGAACTGTGTACGATGCCTCCGAGTGTGGTTTAACTGAGAAATCAGGGTGCTGGACCTGTACACGGTCCTCCGTGTGGTCTAAACGAGGGATACGGAGACTGGAACTGAACACGGTGCTCGGAGTATGGTCTAACCGAGGGAATAAGAGACCAAAACTGTGCACACTGCTCCGAGTGTGGCCTGACTGAGGGATTCAGAGACCGGAACTGTACACAGTGCTCTGAGTGTAACCGAGGGAAACAGAGAATGGAAATATAAAAGGTGTTACTGGTCTGGTCTAATTGAGGGATACGGAGACCAGAACTGTACACGATGCTCCAAGTGTGACCTAACCTAGGGATACGGAGACCAGAACTGTGCACGGTGCTCCGAGTGTGGTCTAACCGAGGGATACGGAGACCAGAACAGTGCACGGTGCTCAGAGTGTGGTCCAACCGAGGGATACGGAGACCAGAATTGTGCACGGTGCTCCGAGTGTGGTCTACCTGAGAGAACTGTGCACGGTGCTCCGAGTGTAGTCCAACCGAGGGATACGGAGACCAGAATTGTGCACGGTGCTCAGAATATGGTCCAACCGAGGGATACAGGGAGCAGAACTGTGCACACTGCTCTTTGTCTGGTCTAACCGAGAGAGAGGGAGACCGGAACTGTGCACAGTGCTCCGGGTGCGTTCTAACCGAGGGGTAGGGAGGCTGGAACTGTGTATAGCGCACCATTTCTGGTATAACCGAGGGTGGGGGGACCAAAATAGTGCTAATTACTCAGAGTATGGTATAATTCTGGGATACTGGGACACGGACCATGCACGGTAACCGAATGTGGTCTAACCAGGATATGGAGACCTGAACTATGCACGGCGCTCTGAGTGTGGTCTAAACGAGGGTTAGGGAGACTAAAACAGTGCACACTACTCCGAGTGTGGTGTAAGCAGGGATACTGGGGTGCGAACTGTGCACAGTGCTCCGAGTGAGGTCTAAACAAGGGAAAATGGGTAAAAACTGCACACAGTGATCGGATGTGGTGTAACCAAGGGACATAGAGAATGGAACTGTACAGGGTGCTCCTGGTCTTGTCGAACTGAAGGATAAGGAGACCAGAACTGTGCACAGTGGTCTGGGTATGGTCTAACCGAAGGTTGAGGGATCAGAACTGAACTGTGCCCGGTGCTTGAAGTGTGGTCTAAATGAGCAAAGCAGGGCAAGAACAGTACACAGCGCTCCGTGTGAGGTCCAACCAAGGGATACGGAAAGCAGAACTGTGCATGCTGCTCCGAGTGAGGTCTAACTGAGAGGCATGGTGCTCCGGCTGTTGACTATCCGAGTAATAGGGAGACACAAACAGAACACGCTGCTCCGAGTGTGGTCTAATCGAGGAATACGGAGAACGGAACTGTGCACGGTGCTCCGAATGTGGTTTAACCGATATGGAACCCAGAACTGCGTACAGTGCTCGGCGTGTGGTCTAACTGAGGGATACGGAGACCGGAACTGTGCACACTGCTCCGAGTCTGGTCAAACCGAGGGGTAGGAAGACTGGAACGGTATGCAGCTCACCGAGTGTGGTCTAAATGAGGTATAGGAAGACAAGATCTGTGTACAGTGCTCCGAGTGTGGTCTAACCAAGGGATACGGAGACCGGATATGGTGACCAGACCTGTTCACGGTGCTCCAAGTGTGACCTAACCAAGGGATAGGGAGACTGGAACTGTGCACAGTGCTCTGGCTGTGGTCTAACCGAGTGATACGGAGACCAGAACTGTGCACTGTGCTCCGACTGTGCACTGTGCTCTGAGCGTAATCTAACTGAGGTATACGGGACCAGAATTGTGCATAGTTCTCCGTGTGTCGTGTAACCGAGGGATAAGGAGACTAGAGCTGTGCGCTGTGCTCCATGTGTGGTCTAACCGAGTGATAGCGAGACCGGAAACGAGCACCGAGTGTTGTCTAACCGAGTGATGCACGGAGCAGAACTATGCACGGTGCTCCGAGAGTGGACGTGGAGAGGGTGTTTCCACTTGTCGGAAAAACTACAAGCAGAGGACACCATCTCAGACTGAAGGGACGATCCTTTAAAACAGAGATGAGGAGGAATTTCTTCAGCCAGAGGGTGGTGAATCTGTGGAACTCTTTGCCGCAGAAGGCTGTGGAGGCCAATTCACTGAGTATCTTTAAGACAGAGATAGGTGTTGATTAATAAGGGGATCAGGGGTTATGGGGAGAAGGCAGGAGAAAAATATCAGCCATGATTGAATGGCAGAGCAGACTCAATGGACCGAATGGCCTAATTCTGCTCCTATGTCTTATGGTCTTAATTGAGTGATACAGGGACCCAAAATGTGCATGGTGCTCCGTGTGGCCTAACCAAGGGATAGGGAGGCCAGGACTGTGCATGGCATTCCGAGTGTGGTTAGTCTGAGGGATATGGAGACCGGAACTGGTTCAGGTGCTCCAAGTGTGGTCTAACCGAGGGATACAGAGAGCAGACTGTGCACATTGCTCCGGGTGTGGTCTAACCAAGGGGTACAGTGCAGCGCTCCCTCAGTACTGACCCTCTGACAGTGCAGCACTCCCTCAGTACTGACCCTCTGACAGTGCGGCACTCCCTCAGTACTGACCCTCTCACAGTGCGGCGCTCCCTCAGTACTGGCCCTCTGACAGTGCAGCACTCCCTCAGTACTGACCCTCTGACAGTGCGGCGCTCCCTCAGTACTGACCCTCAGACAGTGCAGCACCAACTCAGTACTGATCCTCTGACAGTGCAGTACTGACCCTGTGACAGTGCTGCACTCCCTCAGTACTGACCCTCTGACAGTGCGGCGCTCCCTCAGTACTGACTCTCTGACAGTGCGGCGCTCCCTCAGTACTGACTCTCTGACAGTGCGGCACTCCCTCAGTACTGACCCTCAGACAGTGCAGCACTCCCTCAGTACTGAACCTCTGACCGTGTAGCACTCCCTCAGTACTGACCCTCTGACAGTGCGGCACTACCTCAGTACTGAACCTCTGACAGTGTAGCACTCTGACAGTGCGGCACTCCCTCAGTACTGATCCTCTGACAGTGCAGTACTCCCTCAGTACTGACCCTCTGACAGTGCAGCACTCCCTCAGTACTGACCCTCTGACAATGCAGTACTCCCTCAGTACTGACCCTCAGACAGTGCAGCACTCCCTCAGTACTGAACCTCTGACCGTGTAGCACTCCCTCAGTACTGGCCCTCTGACAGTGCAGCACTCCCTCAGTACTGACCCTGTGAGAGTGCTGCACTCCCTCAGTACTGACCCTCTGACAGTGCGGCGCTCCCTCAGTACTGACTCTCTGACAGTGCGGCGCTCCCTCAGTACTGACTCTCTGACAGTGCGGCACTCCCTCTGTACTGACCCTCTGACAGTGCAGCACTCCCTCAGTACTGACCCTCTGACAGTGCAGCACTCCCTCAGTACTGACCTGCTGACAGTGCGGCACTCCCTCAGTACTGACCCTGTGACAGTACGGCACTCCCTCAGTACTGACCCGCTGACAGTGCGGCACTCCCTCAGTACTGACCCTGTGACAGTGCAGCACTCCCTCAGTACTGACCCTCTGACAGTGCGGCGCTCCCTCAGTACTGACCCTCTGACAGTGCGGCACTCCCTCAGTACTGACCCTCCGACAGTGCAGCACTCCCTCAGTATTGACCCTCTGACAGTGCGGAACTCCCTCAGCACTGACTCTGACAGTGCGGAACTCCCTCAGTATTGACCCTCTGACAGTGCGGTGCTCCCTCAGTACTGACCCTCTGACAGGGCGGTGCTCCCTCAGTACTGACCCTCTGACAGTGTGGTGCTCCCTCAGTACTGACTCTGACAGTGCGGAACTCCCTCAGTATTGACCCTCTAACAGTGCGTCTCTCCCTCAGTACTGACCCTCTGACAGTGCGGCGCTCCCTCAGTACTGACCCTCTGACAGTGCGGTGCTCCCTCAGTACTGACCCTCTGACAGTGCGGTGCTCCCTCAGTATTGACCCTCTGACAGTGCGGCACTCCATCAGTACTGACTCTGACAGTGCGGCACTCCCTCAGTACTGACCCTCTGACAGTGCGGCACTCCCTCAGTACTGACTCTGACAGTGCGGCGCTCCCTCAGTACTGACCCTCTGACAGTGCGGCGCTCCCTCAGTACTGACCCTCTGACAGTGTGACGCTCCCTCAATACCAAGCAAGCAAAACTTGACACCAATCCTCCCAACTGTGCAAGCGAATGCCACTCTGTCAACTTACCCTGCACCAGGAGGAGGATGCCCAGTCCGCGACCTCTTCCCATGCTAAGCCAGGCTAGGTCACCTCTCTCTTTCTCCCCGACACACTCGGGCTCTCTCACATCATGGCTGCCGTGTCGGACACTTTTGCCCGTCTCGCTTCTCCAGTCCCAGAAGGCACCTTTAGCTCATTCCCGCCCCCCCCCTCGGGAGGGAGGGGGGTGAGGGGGGGAGGTAGGTTTTACGGAGGAGATTGACAGTCCAGCTTTCTTTGGTGGAGAGGCTGGTGAGATTCTGGGCTTTGGATGAGAGGGTGGTGAGGGTTTCAGGTTCCTGAAGGGGAGGGCTTTTGGAAGGAGGGAGAATGGATGTAACGCTCGGAGAGGAAGGCGTGGCGGAGGTGAATCGCTTCCCTCTCACAACTGGGTGACCACGATGGGAATGAGCTCGCTTCCTGGCGGGTGGGGGGGGGGAGGGGTTCTGGGCTCTCGTTTCGAAACCCCCCACACGCCCTGTCGACTCCTGTCTCGGAAGGCTGGTCACCTCACAATCGCAGCCCCCTCGTGACCTCACAGAGGGGGCAGGGGTTCCGTATGACTCCAAGAGAGGGCGGGGCAGGGGGGCAGGCGACGATCATCAGTCGTCACCCACTATGAGGTCGACAAAGAGAGGGAGAGAGGAACAGAGAGAGAGGGAGAACCAGAGAGAGAGAGAGAGGGAAACAGAGAGATAGACAGAGAAAGAGAAAAGGAGTGAGAGAGAGAGAGAAATATGGGAGGAAACGAGAGACAGCGATAGAGACAGAGAGTGAGTGAGAGAGAGAGAGACTGACAGACTGAGACAGAGAGACAGAGCGAGAGAAACAGAGGAAGAGACAGAGAGGGAGATACAGAGAGAGACAGAAAGAGAGAGAGAGAGACTGACTGACATAGAGACACCAATCAGTGTACAGATATCTCCCTGAGAGAGAGAGGGGGGACTGAGAGACACCAGTCAGTGTACAGATATCTCCCCGAGAGAGAGAGGGGGGGACTGAGAGACACCAGTCAGTGTACAGATATCTCCCCGAGAGAGAGAGGGAGGACTGAGAGACACCAGTCAGTGTACAGATTTCTCCCTGAGAGAGAGGGGACTGAGAGACACCAGTCAGTGTACAGATATCTCCCTGAGAGAGAGAGAGGGGACTGAGAGACACCAGTCAGTGTACAGATATCTCCCTGAGAGAGAGAGAGGGGACTGAGAGACACCAGTCAGTGTACAGATATCTCCCTGAGAGAGAGAGAGGGGTCTGAGAGACACCAGTCAGTGTACAGATATCTCCCTGAGAGAGAGGGGGGACTGAGAGACACCAGTCAGTGTACAGATATCTCCCTGAGAGAGAGAGGGTACTGAGAGACACCAGTCAGTGTACAGATATCTCCCTGAGAGAGAGGGGACTGAGAGACACCAGTCAGTGCCCAGATATCTCCCTCAGAGAGAGAGGACTGAGATACACCAGTCAGTGTACAGATATCTCCCTGAGGGAGAGGGACTGAGAGACACCAGTCAGTGTACAGATATCTCCCTGAGAGAGAGAGGGTACTGAGAGACACCAGTCAGTGTACAGATATCTCCCTGAGAGAGAGGGGACTGAGAGACACCAGTCAGTGTACAGATATCTTGAGTTGCATTTATTGCGATTTGCAAGAATAACAGCAAGGACTACGTGTTCATGTATGTCTGATGAATCTTTAATGTACAGCCACCATATAAATTGTGCCATTTCACTTTCGGAGGGGGCTCCCCTCAGTCCCTCTTGTCTCACTCGCTGGGGGCCTCCTCTAGGGCCCACAGAAGTCTCTGGGACTCCCGGTCGACAGCCTCCATGTCCCCTCGTTCAACGGCATCCTGCAGGCGCTCCGCAAACTGCGCTGCCCTGGGATCATGCAGGCGGGCGAAGAGGTCTTGGAGGTCTCCCTGCTCGCCCTGCACGGGCCTGTCCATCCGCGGTAGCTCCCAAACCGGCACCGGGACCTCATAGTCCGAATCGAGGCCCCTCGCTCCCTTGCCTCCTTTCTGCGTCCACAGGTCGGCCTCCTCTGCCTCCTCTTCCTGTCGCATTCTCTGACTGGGGCAAACAATTCTCTAGATGGGAGAGGGAGGTGGGGACAAAATGATTAGCCTGGGAATGAGGGGAAGTGGGAAGGAAGAGGTGAGAAGACCAGACACACCCCTTCATTCGCTTCAAAATGTCGCAATTATCGTTCAATTAGCTCACAGGCGATTAGACAAGAAAGGGATCTACAAGAAGGATACAAAGAGTCTACGAAGGTTAAGTGAGTGGGCACAAATTTGGCAGATGAACTATAATGTGGGAAAATGCAAGTTTGTCCGCTTTGGCAGGATGCACAAAAATAGCTGGCAACTATTTAAACGGAGAGAACTTGCAGAAGTCTGCGTTACAGAGGGATCCCGGGGAATGGATCACAAAACTGTTAGTACGCAGATGCAGCGAGTGATCAGGAAGGTAAATGGGACGTCGGTCATTATTGTGAGGGGGATGGAGTGTGAAGGTCGCCCACATCTGCAAAGGGCCTTGGCCAGTACACAACCAGAGTACTTCTCAGTTGTTGGTCTCCTTACTGAAGAAGGGACCTACTTGCATTGGAGGCCACTCAGAGAGGGTTCACTGGGCTGGTTCCTGGGATGCAACCCTCCAACTGTACAGGGGCTCTTGGTGAGTCCGCAGCTGGAGTACTTGACAGTTTTTAGCCTCCCTACTTCAGGAGTGACATACTTTTGTTGGAGGCAGTTCCGAGAAGGTTGGCTGATCGCTGGCGTGGAGGGGGTTTGTCTTGTGCGGAGAGATTGAGCAGGTCGGGACCGTACCCCCTGAAGCTTAGAAGAAGGGGAGGCGATCTTATTGAGACATATAAGATTCTGAGGGGGACTTGACAGGGTGAGTGCTGAGCAGACATCCATCCCCCCACCCCCCTCCCGTGGAAGAGCAAGGTCGTCCAGGAATCTGCCCCATCAACCTTCTCGGAACTGCTGCCAGTCCAAGTAGGTCCCTCGTTAAGTAAGGAGATCAAAACTGAGAAGTACTCTGTCTGCGGACTCGCCCAGGCCATGTCCAGCTGGAGTACGACTATCTGGAACGGGAGGGGTGGGAGGAGCACAGAATAATAGTGTCTCTCCCATTGAGAATGGAGAATAGGAGAAATTTTGTTTCTCAGAGGATAGTGAGTCATTGGAATCCCCCCCCCCCCCCCCGCCCCCGCACACCCCACAGAGCCATTGGTGGGGGGGAGGGGGGGGGGGTGGAACTGAGGCTCACTGAATATATTCAAGGCTGAGTGAGGGAGATTTCTGGTCACTCTCTGCCTCACCTCCTCGTTCCCTATCTTGGTGACCGCAGATGGACTTCCTCCGTTGCAGCCCCCCACCGTCCACTCCCCCCAGCGACATAGGAGCAGGTGGACCATTCGGCCCATCGGGTCTGCTCTGCCACTCAACGGGAGTGATCTGATCTGATAATCCTCAAGTCCCACTTTCCCACCTTATCCCAATAACCCTCCTCTCTTCACTGATGCAAAATCTATGTAATCTCAGCGTTGAACATTCTTAACGACCCAGCCTCGAAAACTTTCTGTGGTAAAGAATTCCACAGACTCCCTGCCCTCTGAGAGAAGAAATTCCTCATCCTGGTCTTAAATGGGCGACCCCTTACTCTGAGATTCTGCCCTCTGGTCCCAGACTCTCTCACAAAGGAAGACATCCTCTCAGCATCTACCCTGTCAGGGCCCCTGGGAACCCTATCTATCTCAATAATGTCGCCTCTCATTCTTCTAATCTCCAATGAGTACAGGCCTAACCTACTCAACATCTCCATGCCTGGGATGGACCAAATTAACCTTCGCTGGACTGCCTCCAATGCCAGGATATCTTTCCTTGGATAAGGGGCCCAAAACTGTTCACAGTATTCCAGGTGTGGTCTAACTAGTGCCTTGTACATTTTTAGCAAGACTTCCCTATTTTTATACTCCATTCCCTTCGGAGAGGCCAACATTCCCTTGCCTTGCCAATGATCTGCTGAACCAGCATGCTAGCTTTGTGTGATCGATGAGGATCCCAAATCCCTCCGCGCGGCAGTTTTCTGCAATCTCTCTCCATTTAAATAACATTCATCTCTTTTATTCTTCCCAACAAAGTCACATTTTCCTGCATTAATTTCCATCTGCCATGTTTTTGCCTACTCTCCTCTCGAAATCCAGATCTATACCATTCTATATCCCTCTCTGTAGACTCGTGTCATCCTCATCATTTGCCTTCCCACCTATTTTTGTGTCGTCCGCAAACTTGGCAATCGTGCATTCACGACCCTCGTCTAAATCACCAATATAAGTTGTGAGTAATTGTGGTCCCAGCACGAATCCTGTGATGTTCCAGTCTTTACAGGCTGCCATCCTGAAAATGCCCCTCTTATCCAATTCTCTGTCTTCTATCAATTAGCCAATCCTCTATCCATGCTAATATACCACACCAACACCATGGGATCATACCTTGGCATAGAAATTGCCTGTGGAGCAACGCTGAATGGCAAACTCACAGAAGTCCAGAAAGCGCAGGAATCCAGGAATGTCACTGCAGATGGGTGCTGTGGAAGGGAGGGGGGAGAGAGAGAGAGAGACAGGGAGTGTCAGTATCGCAGAGATTACCACTACTAACCCAACCCCCTCTTGCCAAAACCACCTCCGTCCAGTCACTACCTGCCACCCGCCAACCTCTGTCCCGGGACCTCAAAGCGGACGTCCCTCACATTAGTGCCCTCGGCCTGAACATGTTCAGCTGCTTCATCAATTTTTTTTTTAAATTTAGATTAGCCAATTAGTTTTTCCAATTAAGGGGCAATTTAGCGTGGCCAATCCACCTACTCTGCACATTTATGGGTTGTGGGGGTGAAACCCACGCTAACACGGGGAGAATGTGCAAACTCCACACGGACAGTGACCCAGAGCCGGGATCGAACCTGGGACCTCAGCGCCGTGAGGCGGTTGTGCTAACCACTAGGCCGCCGTGCTGCCTGCTGCTTCATCAATGACCTCACTTCCACCATAAGGTCAGAAGTGGGGATGTTTGCGGATGACTGCACCATGTTCAGCACCATTCGCAATTCCTCAGACAATGAAGCAGTCCATGTCCAAATGCAGCAAGACCTGGACAATATCCAGGCTTGGGCCTGACAAGGGCAAGTAACATTCACAGCAGACAGGTGCCAGGCAATGACCATCTCCAACAAGAGAGGATCTAACCATCACCCATCTTGACATTCAATGGCATTACCATCACTGATTCCCGCCCCACTATCAACATCCTGTGTGTTAGCATTGATCAGAAACTGAACTAGGACCAGCCATATAAATACTGTGGCTGCCAGAGCAGGTCAGAGGCTGGGAATCCTGCGGAGAGTAACTCACCTCCTGACTCCCCGGAAGCCTGTCCACCATCTACAAGGCCACACGACGGGAATGTGATGGGAGGATGTCTGGAGACGGGGATGTGCTGTGTAGTCGCACATCAGGTGGTTCCACACCAGAACACAGTAAAATGGACACTTTTGCCCGGATTTAGCCTGAAAATCTGGACTCAATTAAAAAGGCAAAGAAGAAGAGTAATATGCCGGGAAGCAGCAGCTCAAGAGGCCGCAGGGAACCACAAATGGTAGAAAAGGGCAAGAGCAGCGAGCGAGTCGGTGGATCCACGAGGCGAGGGGTCCCGGCCACCCCAAGAGTGGGAGACTGACGAACCAGACAGCAGGCTCCCGCCCCTACCTGGAGAGAGGGATGAAAGACATTCCCAAGAAAGGAGCCGACCGTGATGAAGGATTCGATCAAGGTGGAGATCCAGGTGGTGGTCAGTGTGGTGATGGCAGAGGCACTGGCAGCCATGTAGGTGCCGCCCAATAGGATGGGAAAGAAGCTGGAGGCACATGGAAGAACGATCCAAGAGTTTAAAAAAGCATCGACCGACCAGAGCGACAGGATCATCACCTGGAGGCAGAGATAAAAAGGTTGGTGGTGACCCAGGGGAGCTTGAGGGGAAGGTTGAGGACCAAGAGAACCCGTCTCGGCAACAGAATATTCGAATAGCGCGCCTGCCAGAGGGGATCGAGGGCAGAGATCTGACTGACTACGTGGCCCAGATGCTGGGCAACCTGAAGGTACAACTTCCCCAAGCCATCGGAGATCGACAGGGCCCATAGGTCACTCTGAAGGAAGCCCAAGGCCAGGGAGCAGCCAAGGGAGATAATTGCCAAGCTGCTCAGGTTCCAGGACTGGGCCAGCATCCTGCTCTGGGTTTAGCTAGAACCTAGCCATTGGAAAGGGCACAGAATAAGGGTAAATCAGGACATTGGGGTGGACCTGGCAAAGCGCAGGACTGGGTTCAACCACTCAAAGTTGGCCCTGTACAAATAAATTCCGCTACCTGGGGATCGAAAAATGGCCTGGATCAAAGGCAAACGAAGCAGCAGCGAGGAAGACTCAGGGAGAAAAACTAATTCTGGGCATGGACAATTTCTGTGTGGGGTGGCACTGCCTCGCGATGAGCAAGAGCACTAGCTCACAGGAAGGAAAGGCAGCGGAGTGCTGGAGAGGGCGAGGGGGAGTCAGAGGAGATGGCAACGGATCAGGCATAGGAGGGGGTCAGAGCAACCCCAGGAGGGGGCTCACCACACTAGCGGGGAAAGCTAGTGCTGGGAAGCTTGAGAGAGAGGGGGGGGGGGGGGGGGGTCGCGGTGCATGTCCCAGCAGGGTGCCTGGCGGGGGGGGGGGGGGAAAGGGGGATAGGGGGAAGATAGGGAAGCAAATGGGAAGGGGGGGGCGGGGGATTCAGGATTACAGGGGAAATGATAAGGGGGGGAAAGGGCTCTAGACTAGCTTCAGCGGGTAAGGTTCAGGAAGATGGAACAAGATGGCGCCTCAAGCAGCCACTTTGGAGGATCCCTAAACGAAAGGGAGACCCCGGAGTGCAGGTGCGCACCCACGTGGCGTACACACAGTTGGTGGTCATTTTGGGTGGTCCCTGTACAAAGGGAAACTCCGATCGCAGGGGCCCGGCCTCATGGTGAGAACGGTGACCGCAACTATTTTGAACAGCCCCCTAGCAAAGGGAAACCCCAGAGTGCAGGGGCGCATCCACAAGGTAAGTATGGTTAATCCCACAGGAAGGGGGGGGGGGGACAGAAACCCCCTACCAGGATCATCACCTGGTATGTAAGGGGACTTAACAGCCCAGTGAAAAGTTCCAGAGTCTTCGCCCACCTGAAAAGTATGAAAGCCGACATAGTCTTCCTCCAAGAGACGCACCTGAGGGGAAAGGACCGACTGTGGATAAGGAAGGGCTGGGTGGGATATACCTACCATTCCTGCTATGGGACAAGAGCTAGGGGGTAGATATTCTGATAAGCAAGAGGATGGTGTTTGATACACCATCAATAATACACGACGAGTTGATAAAGTTAACTGAGGCTTTAATACACTAAACAGCAAGCCTCCAGCCTCTGGACCCGAACTGGGGCAGGAGGCGCAGACTTGGCACTTTTATACAGAAAGCCCTAAGGGAAGGAGCCACAGGCGGAGCCAACCTGGACAAGCCCAGGCATGTATGGTACAGTACAGACCAGACAATACAATCACGTGGTTTACCACATTCACCCCCTGTTTAAAAAAAGTCCGGCGGGGGTGAAGTGGTCTTAAAGGTCAAGTCTGTCGGGGGCCTTGACCTTCCGCCGTGATCGCCTCAGTCCCGGCTGTGGTGTTGGCGCCAACGTTGAGGCCTGCGCATCAGGAAGCGTGTCGTCGTCAGCTTCTCCACCCAGATATTGAGTCGGCGAAGGAGGGGGCGGTGTAGGGGCGGAGGTGGTGGTATTTGTCGCCGGCGACCTGCAGGTGTCAGTTCGCGAGGGAGGTGGGCAGGGGTGGTGGAAGACAGTGTAGAGTGGGGGGTGGTGGTGGTGGTGGTGAGGGTTTCCGGGGAGCCTGCAGAAGCCAAATCCCAAAGGGAGACTGTGTCCTGCCGCCTGTCCTGGCGTGCCACGTAGGCGTATTGGGGGTTTGCGTGGAGCAGCTGGGCCGTCTCAATGAGGGGGTTAGTTTTATGGCTCCTCGCATGCTTGCGGAGAAGGACGGGCTCCGGGACTGTCAGCCAGTACGGGAGTGAGACCCCGGAGGTGGACTTCCTGGGGAAGGTGAACAGACGTTCATGAGGGGTCATGTTAGTAGCTGTACGTAGGAGCGACCAGATGGAGTGGAGCGCATGGGGGAGGACCTCCTGCCAGCGGGAGGCTGGGAGATTCTGCGACCGTAGGGCCAGAAGGACGGCCTTCCAGACCGTCGCGTTCCCCCTCTCCCCCTGTCCCTTTCCCCGGGGGTTATAGCTGGTCGTCCCGCTGGAGGCGACGCCGTTGCTGAGCAGGAACTGACACAACTCGTCGCTCATAAAGGAGAAACCCCGATCACTGTGGATATAGGCGGGGAACACGAACAGGGTGAAAAGGCTGTGCAGAGCCTTGATCACGGAGGCAGAGGTCATGTCAGGGCATGGGATGGCGAAGGGGAATCTGCAGTACTCATCAACAATGTTGAGGAAGTACACGTTACGGTTAGTGGAGGGGAGGGGCCCTTTGAAGTCCATGCTGAGGCACTCAAAGGGGCGAGAGGCCTTTACCAGGTGCACTCTGGCCGATAGAAGTGTGGTTTGCACCCCGTGCAGACCTGCCAGTCTGCCAACCTGGTCACGGGCCTGACCTCCACGATGGAGTAAGGCAGGTTGCGAGCCTTGATAAAGTGAAAAAACGGGTGACAGAGGTCATTGTGGAGAGCCCGGAGTCGGTCACCTTGTGCGCTGGCACATGTACCATGGGATAGGGCATCTGGGGGCTCATTGAGCTTCCCAGGTCGATACAGGATATTGTAGTTGTAGGTGGAGAGCTCGATCCTCCACCTCAGTATCTTGTCGTTGTTGATCTTGCCCCGCTGTGTGTTATTGAACATGAAGGCAACCGACTGTTGGTCAGTGAGGAGAGTGAATCGCCTGCCGGCCAGGTAATGCCTCCAATGTCGCACAGCTTCTACAATGGCTTGGGCTTCCTTTTCGACAGAGGAGTGTCGAATTTCGGAGGCATGGAGGGTACGGGAGAAGAAAGCCACGGGCCTGCCCGCCTGGTTGACGGTAGCGGCCAGAGCAAAGTCTGACGCATTGTTCTCCATCTGGGACGGAATGGACTCGTCCACAGCGTGCATCACGGCTTTGGCAATATCTGCCTCGATGCGGTTGAAGGCCATGCGGACCTCAGCCATCAGGGGAAAAGTTGATAGATTTGATCAATGGGCGGGCCTTGTCCGCATAGTTGGGAACCCATTGGGCATTGTAAGAGAAGAACCCCAGGCATCTCTTCAGGGCCTTGGGGCAGTGGGGGAGGGGGAGTTCCAGGAGGGGGTGCATGCGGTCGGGGTCGGGCTGCCGGACTCCGTGTTCCACAACGTAGCCAAGGATGGCTCGGCGGGTTGTACGAAAGACGCATTTCTCTCCATTATAAGTGAGGTTCAGGAGTTTAGCTGTGTGGAGGAAGTGCCGGAGGTTTTCGTCGTGGTCCTGCTGGTCATGCCGCAGATGGTGATGTTTTCCAGGTACGGGAACGTGGCCCGCAGTCCGTACTGGTCAACCATTCGGTCCATTTCCCTTTGGAAACCAAGACCCCGTTAGTGACGCCGAAGGGAACCCTGAGGAAGTGGTAGAGGCGGCCATCTGTCTCGAAGGCCGTGTATTGGCGGTCCTCCGGACGGAGAGGGAGCTGGTGGTATGCAGACTTCAAGTCAACTGTGGAGAAGACTCGATACTGCGCAATTTGATTGACCATGTCAGATATGCGGGGGAGGGGGCACTCATCGAGCTGTGTGTACCGGGTTATGGTCTGATTGTCGTCGATGACCATCCGGTGCTTCTCCCCAGTCTTGACGACCAGCACTTGCGCTCTCCAGGGGCTGTTACTGGCCTCTATGATCCTTTCTCTCAGGAGTCGCTGGACCTCCGACCTGATGAAGATCCTGTCCTGGGCATTGTAACGTCCGCTCCTGGTAGCGACGGGCTTCCAGTTCGGTATGAGGTTTGCAAAGAGGCAGGGTGGGGCGACCTTAAGGGTCGCGAGGCTACAGACGGTGGGGGGGGGGGGGGGGGGGGGGGGGCAGGGGTCCATTGAACTTCAAGGTAAGACTCTGGAGGTGGCATTGGAAGTCGAGCCCCAGTAATAGGGCAATGCAGAGATGGGGAAGGACGTAGAGCCTAAAGTTGGTGTACTCTACGCCTTGTACAGTAAGGATCGAGATGCAGTACCCCCGGATCTCCACAGCATGGGATCGGAAGCCAGGGAGATTTTCTGGGTCACGGGTAGTAAGGGGAGGGAACAGCTCCTTACCGTATCTGGGTGTATGAAGCTGTCTGTGCTCCCGGAGTCGGAAAGGCAGGCCATCTCGAGCCTGTTGATCCGGACGGTCATCGTGGACTTCGCGAGGCGGTGCGGCCGGGACTGGTCCAGTGTGACGGAGGCGAGTATTGGAAGACGGTCAGCGGGCCAGTCGGCAGTAGCAGCGGCCAGCGTATGGTCGGGCGAGCTGGGTTCCCGGGAGGCAGCGGAGTGGTCCCAAGATTGCGTCCCCCATGAGTCGCATGTGGCGGGCGAGGTGCAAGATTGCATCCAAGGTGGCGGCCCCCGTGGGTTGCACGTGGTGGGCGAGGTGCAAGATGGCGACCCCCGTGGGTTGCACGTGACGGCTGAGATTAAAGATGGCGGCGCCCACGGATCACACCTGGCGGGTGGCACGAAGCTGGGGGTGGCTCCAACAGGCAGTAGGCAGCGCTGCTGGGCCTAGAAGATTTAGCGGGGAGTCGGGCCTGGCAGGCTTTACAAGTTGCGTTCTGTGCCGGGCAGCGTTGTCGGGGGTGATTATTCTGGCCTCAGAAGTAGCACCTCGGGCCTCTGGCGTTGGCGGGCCGGTGTGCGCGCAGGATTGCGTTGCACCTGGATCGGCTAATGACTATGCCCATGGGGCCCACGAGGATGCCGCGCGGTTGGAGGTATAGGCCCCCATGTTCTGGGAGGCCACCTCCAGTGAGTTGGAGAGCTAGACTGTTTCTGGGAGGCCGAGTGTCCCCCCTTCTAATAAACGCTGCTGGATATAGTTTGAGTGCTGCCCACGACAGAGGCGTCCATGATCAGCAGCTCCACGTGCTGGGTAGCCGATATCACCCAGCAGTCACAGTTTCGACAGAGGATGTGCAAGGCGCGTAGGAATTCCACGAGTGATTCCCCAGGGCGTTGGCGTCTCGTGGCGAGGATGTGCCGAGCATAAACCTGGTTGACGGATTTCACATAGTGTCCTTTAAGCAGCGTTATCGCCTTCGCGTACGAGGGGAGGTCCCTAATGAGGTTAAAGACTCTTGGGCTCACCCGTACGTAGAGGACCTGCTTCTTCTGGAGGTCCGTGAAGTCTTTGTTAAAGGATGCGAGGTGAGCCTCGAAGCAGCTTAGCCAGTGTTCAAAAGTCTCTGTAGCGTCAGCTGCTTGTGGGTCCAGTTCCAGGCGATCGGGCTTGAGTGAGGAGTTCATCTTGAGTA
Organism: Scyliorhinus canicula; assembly: GCF_902713615.1. Taxonomy (NCBI): domain Eukaryota; kingdom Metazoa; phylum Chordata; class Chondrichthyes; order Carcharhiniformes; family Scyliorhinidae; genus Scyliorhinus; species Scyliorhinus canicula. The sequence continues at coordinate 85,832,810 of NC_052161.1, forward strand.
AAGCGTCCATCTTAGAAGTTTAGTGTATTAAATCGATACACCATCAATAATAGACAACGAGTTGATAAAGTTAACTGAGGCGTTAACACACTAACCAGCAGCCTCCAGCCACTGGACCCGAGACTGGGGCCGAAGGCGGAGACTTGCCAACTTTATACAGAAGCCCTGAGGGGAGGAACCACAGATCAAGCCAACCTGGACAAGCCCAGGCGTGTATGATACAGTACAGTCCAGACAATACAATCACGTGGTTTACCGCAGTGTTCACGGCGACAAAGACAGTTATGGACCAAGGAGGACAGTACGTTATGGTCAGCGGTGTCCTAGATGGGACATCGGTAGTCCTGGTAAATATGTACGTGCCCAACTAGACGACACAGAGTTTGTAAAAAAGACCATGGCAGAAATTCCCGACATAGATACACACCGACCAGGGCGGCACGGTGGCGCAGTAATTAGCACTGCTGCCTACAGCGTTGAGAATCCAGGTTCGATCCCGGCCCAGGTCACTGTCCGTGTGGACATTCTCCCTGTACCAGCGTGGGTCTCACCCCCACAACCCAAAGATGAGCAGGGTAGGTGACTGACCATGCTAAATTGCCCGTTAATTGGAAAAAAATAATTGGGTACTCTAACTTTTTTTTTAAATGGATACGCACCGACTGATCATGGAAGGGGGACTTTAACTGTGGACAAGACCCACTGACAGACAGAGCAAACTCCAGAACTAGGAAAACGACAGGCATGGCTCAGGAACTGAGAGCTTTCATGGAGCAGATGGGGGCGGTGGACCCATGGCGGTTCCTGCACCCAGGTGAGACGGAGTTTTTGTTATTCTCACCAGCACACCTGCATCAACTTCTTTGTAGTGGGGAAATCAGTGCTTCCAGAAATAGGGCGGAATACTCCGTGATCATCATCTCCGACCACGCTCCACATTACATGGATGTGAGGTTGGAGACGGGCCGTGCCCAGCGCCCCACATGGAGGCTGGACACGGACCTCCTGGCCGACGAGGCCTTCTGCCTAAAAACATCACAGGCCTTAGGCGACTACATGAGTAACAACCGGAACGGGGAGGTCTCACCCTCCACATTCTGGGCGGCACTGAAGGCTGTGATTAGGGGAGAAATTATACCCTACCAGGCTCGTAGAGTTAGGGTGGAAAGGACGGCCAGGCAACAACTGATCGACTTCATACTGGAAATTGACAGATACTCCGAGGCCCTGATTGTAGAGCTTCTGGCAGAGAGGAAAAAGTTACAGAAGGGCTTTAACCTGCTGTACACCAGGAAGGCAGTGCATCAACTCCGCCAGACACGGAGGACCTTTTATGAGCACGGAGAGAAGGCTGGCCCCCTATTATCTCACCAGCTGAGAAAGCAGGCAGCCGCAAGGTAGATAGCGCAGGTAAAGGACAGCAGAGGCAGACTGATACCCCAATCAAAAAAGGTCAACAAAACATTTGAGGCCTTCTACCAGGGACTGTACACCTCCGAGTTCCCCAACGGGGACTCAGGGATGAAACAGTTTGTTGATGAACTGGACATGCCAGTTGTGGGGAAGGACAGGCGGAGGCAACTGGAAGCACCAATAGAACTTGGTGAGGTAATGGAGAGCACCAATCCCATGCAGGCAGGGAAGGTGCCGGGACCCAACGGGTTCCGGGCGAAACTTCACGCCAGCTCTTACCCCGCGCTTGCAGGAGATGTTGGCAGATTCACTATCGAGGGCACCCTACTTCCAATGCTAACATAAGATGCCATCTTGCTGATACCCAAATATCAAAGATCCGACGGAAAGCGGATCATACAGACCTATTTCACCGCTCAATGTGGAATTGAAAATACTCGCAAAAGTCTTGACCAAGAGACTGGAGAACTGCATATCTGATGTGATCACTGAGGACCAGACAGGCTTCTTAAAGGTAGACAGCTAACTGCAAACATCAGACAGCTGCTGAATGTAATCATGGCCCCATCCAGGGAGAGAACACCTGAGGTGATCATCTCCCTGGACACAGAAAAGGCCTTCGACAGAGTTGAATGGAAATACCTCATGAAAATGAAAAATGAAAATGAAAATCGCCTATTGTCACAAGTAGGCTTCAATGAAGTTACCGTGAAAAGCCCCTAGTCACCACATTCCGGCGCTGGCCCTGGTACGGGAATCGAACCGTGCTGCTGGCCTGCTTGGTCTGCTTTAAAAGCCAGCGATTTAGCCCAGTGTGCTAAACCAGCCCCTGGTACTGGAGCGGTTTGGGTTAGGGACGGGGTTCACCTCGTGGGTGAAACTCCTGTACAACAGCCCCAAGGCGAGCATTCGGACCACCAGCTCTGAATACTTCCAGCTACACAGAGGCACTGGGCAGGGATGCCCATTGTCCCCGCTCCTGTCCATCCTGGCAATTGAATCGTTGGCGATCTCCCTGTGAAACGCAAGAGGCTGGAAGGGAATCTGAAATCATGCTCTATGCGGATGACCTGCTCCTCTACATCTCGGACACGCAAAGCGGCATGGAAGAAATCACAAAGCTTCTGGGAAAGGTCAGAGCCTTCTCGGGCTACGAACGCAATCTGGGCAAAAGCCAAGTTTTCCCAGAAAATCTGAGAGGGGGAGGAGCAGAGCTGGAGGGTCTACCATTTAAAATAGCTCAAAACAAATGCCACTATCTGGGGATCCAGTTAGCCCACGACTGACACGGATCCACAAGCGGAAGCTGACCAGTCTGGTGGAGGAAGTTAAAAAGGACCTAGAGAGACGATACACACTCCCATTCTCCCTGGCAGGGAGGGTACAGGCGATTCGGTCTCACAGAGATGTCCACCATGGCCCCCATCTGCGGCAACCAGATTTCCACCGGCCATGCTAGATGCCACCTTTAAGAGGTGGAGACAGGACAGGGGGACATTGACAGTTCGGGATTTCTACACGGGGGACAGACTAGTGACCCAAGAAGACCTGACAGAGAGACTGAAACTACTGAATGGGCAGGAACTCCGACTTTTATAAATCAAAAACTTTCTCCGCAAGGAGACGATGAGGGCCCCGAGAGACACAATGGAGGGGTTACTGGACACAGACTGGGAAAGGGGATCTGCAGGGACATATACGGATGACTCTTAGAAAGGACATGCTCCCTACTGGATGGAACAAGGGAGAAATGGGAGGAAGAGCAAGGACGGAAGTAGGCTGGAGAGTCTGGAGCGAAGCACTGAACAGGGCCAACTCCACCTCCTGCACAAGGCTGAGCCTCATGCAACTAAAGGTGGTGCACAGAGCGCACTTAGCCAGAACCCGAATGAGCAGGTTCTTCCCGGAGGTGGAGGACAAATGTGAACGGTGCCAGGGAGGCCCGGCCAACCACGCCCACATGTTCTGGGCCTGCCCCAAACTTGCTGGGTTCTGGTCAGCCTTCTCCGAGGCGATGTCCAAGGACGTGAGGGTGGAGCCGGGCCCGAGAGTGCCGGTCTTCGGGATATTGGACCAGCCGGAACTATATCTGAGAAAGAGGTGCCTTTGCCACCCACAGCTGCAGACTGGCTGGCAGACCTGGGGGGAATCAAATACACCATCTGAGGGTCAGACAAAGGCTTCCACAAAGCCTGGGGGCCATTTGTCAGCCAGTTCCAAGAGCGGTTCGAGGCCAATAACGGATAAAACGGCGGGGCGGGGGGGCGGGGAGGGAGGGAGAGGACACACAGGAGGCACAGAAAGCAGACAGGAATGAGGAGGAGGGGGACAATGGAGGGGGTGGGGGGGAGAGAAACCAGAGGAAACACCAAGGGGGAGCCCAGAGAGAGACCGGCTCAGGGATCAGAGGGCCCAACACAAAGCCACAAGAAAAAGACAAACACCAAAACATACACCTATGGTAAAATAAAAAAGGCCAAGGATCAAACCCAGAAATAGCCGCAGAGGGGAAGTAGGGGAAGAGGGGTGGGGGTGGGGGGGGGGGGGGGGGGGAGAGGGGAGGGGGTTGGGGGAGCGGGGGGGGGGGGGGGGGTGGCAAAGGCTGGAGTTGCAGGGGGTTACCGAAATGGAATAAAGGAATAACATGTAAATTGTTACCGTCTGATGCATTTTGTTTTCTTTCTAATAAAGAAAAATGCAAACTTTAAATACAATATTTTTTTATGAAAGGAGTGTGATGGGAAACTCTCCCACTCACCTGGATGAGTGCGGCTCCCAACAACACTCGAGAAGCTCAACACCATCCAGGACAAAGCAGCCCCGCTCGATCGCCACGCCAACCACAAACATTCACTCCCTCCACCACCGACACACAGTGGCAGCCGTGTGTACCATCCACAAGACGCACAGCACTTTCCAAACCCGCCACCTCTACCATCTAGCAGGACAAGGGGGACAACAGATACATGGGGAACACCCATCGCCTGCTGGTTCCCCTCCGAGTTCCCCTCCGAGCCCCCCCACACACCATCCCGACTGGGAAGTATATCCGACTTCCTTCACTGTTGCTGGGTCAGAATCCTGGAATTCTCTCCCTAACAGCGCTGTGGGTGTACCTACACCACACGGGGGCTGCAGCGGGTTAAAGATGGTGGCTCACGACAAAAGCGATTCCATCATGATAAAATGTTGGAATGATCCCCACCCACCCCTTAACCCCCCGGCACGGGAGACAGCGATGGAGGGGAACACGCTCACCTTTAGGCACCAGGCCGTGATTTTCGAGCATATCCAGGGTCTTGATCTCATCGTTGTCGCAGCCCACTTTCAATCGCTTCTTGCACACCAGGGCCGCTCGGTTGGATGGCCTTAAAGGGGCGAAAAATGTGCTGTATTCACTGCTGGAGAGAGGGGAGCCATGCGCAGCGAGAGGAGAGCCCTCCACGGGACAGCACTGAGTGAGGACAACTAGAAAGATAGAGACAAATCAGGGTGGTTAGGGACACCATGATGGGTGTGGTGGACCAGGAAAGGTTAGGGACTGGATGACCCCCCCCCCCCCCCCCCCACCAAGTGTTGCATGTTGTTGCACGTTTTACTATGGGCGTAAAACGCGTTTATTGGAGTGTATTAACACGCCTCCGAGTTCGACGTGTGCTTAACACTACTAGGCTCTGTTCTATGTAATTATTTAGCTCTGGAGTCGCCAGTTGCCGTATAGGCAACGTCACAAGTATTCCAAGGTCAAGTTCAAAGTAATAAAGACGATACACCGATTAGTAAAGTTCAAACGATCAATATTTATTATACAGTTATAATAAATACTCATGCACACACTAAGAGACTAAGCTATAACTAAACTTAAGCGAACAGAATACTTATCTAACAGGAACAGGCAAGGTCAGAGAACGAGGCCTTCGTCCTGGTCTGGCACTGCAGCCTTCAGCAAGCGTTCTGGTACTTGGGAGTCTAGTGGGCTTGGATCGCGTAGCGAGCGTTGAACTTACGGTTTCGGCGGCTGGTGCTCAACGGCTGGAGTCAGGATGCAAGATGTCAGTCAGAGCCGGAGCACGGGTTTTAACAGACCGGGCTCTGTGGGGAATTTGCTTTTATACCCCTCTCTAATGTCCTTGCCCCCTTCTAGGCGGGCTCTACCTTTCGGTACCGATTGGAACGTTTCCAAACGGCTACCTTCGAAATCCTCCAATGCGGGGCTTTCCTCGATGTTGGGGGGTGGTTTCGATATTTGTTACTCTGGTGCCATCCTGTCTACTCCACTAATTAAGTGCTACATTGAGATGGAAATGTTGCCATTGTGTGTGCCTGGATCTGGGCCGCCTCATCAGAATGTTAAGCGCTTTGCCATTAACACCTTTGGCTTGGAGATCTGCACCTGGCCAGAAAACTGGGGCGAAATTCTCCCAAAACGGGAAAAATCGTCAAACCGCCGTAAAACCCGGGCGGGTTTTACGGCATCGCGCCCCTTCCCGACGGGGGACCGATTCTGGTCCCCCGTCGGGGCTAGCAGCCCGACGTCGGAGGCTCCGACAAGTCGGGCTTAACGAAAATCGTTAAACCCGCTTGTCGGACTTAGCGCCGGCTGACGCGTCATATGACGTCAGCCGCGCATGCGCAGGTGGGAAGACGCCACCCGCGCATGCGCGGGTGACGTCATTGCGTTTTTGCGCGAAACCCGCGCATGCGCGGTCCGGGTTGCCCCTCAGCCGCCCCGCGTATTGATACTGCGGGGCGGCGGAAGGACAAATAGTGCACGGGCATCGGGCCCGCTGCCCGCGATCGGTGGGCACCGATCGCGGGCCCATGGCACCCTTGGCACGGCCGTGGTACTGCCGTGCCAATCGGTGCCATGGTTATTTTTTTCCAGGTGGTCACGACGTTTTTACGAACGGCAGGACCAGGTGTGTTTGCCGTTCGTAAAAAGGTCGTAAAGGGCTGGGACTTCGGCCCTTCTAACAGCTGTGAATCGCTGCCGGCCGTAAAAAAACGGCGGCAGCGATTCGTGTCGGGATTTCGGCGGGGGGGTGGGAGAATAGCGGGAGGGCGTCAAAAAAGTCGGGAAGGCCCTCCCGCTATTCTCCCACCCGTCGTGGGGGGCGGAGAATTTCGCCCCTGGTTTGCTGCTTGCAAAATGCTAATTAGTTGAGAGCAGGCTGTCTGTTCTTACTAAACAGGCTTTCCCTGCTGCCTTCCATTTTAGTTTGGCTCAGTGTCCATTTTGCGTGGCCAGCATGGCTACAATGTGGAGGTGCTGAGTGTGCAGTGTGCCAGTGGGGTGGGTAGATTGGAGTGAGAGGTTCAGCCAGTGTCCATCTGCTGCTCCAATTGCAAGCGGTTTCAATCCTCACACCAACCGCCACCATGTTGGATTCTGATTGTCCTACGTCTGTACCCATTACCAGCAAATGTGTCAAAGGAACAATTTGTGATTGGAGGAGCCATGAATACTAACGTGGTGAGTGTGAGTGAGAGACCGGGAGAGAGAGAGAGCGAGGGAGAGGGAGGGAGACAGAGTGCGGGAGAGAAAGTGCAGGAGAGGGTGAGAGTGCAGGAGAGAGCGAGAGTGTGGGAGAGAGAGTGCGGGAGAGGCTGGCATGGTGGCAGAGTGGGTTACCACAGTGCCAATAACCTGGGTTTGATTCGGGCCCTTGGGTGACTGTGTGGAATGTGTACGTTCTCCTGTTTCTGCTTGGGGTTCCCCTGGATGCTTCGGTTTCATCCCACAGTCCAAAAGATGTGCAGGTTAGGTGGCTTGGCCATGATAAATTGCCTGGTAGTGTTCTAAGTTGGGTGGAGTTACTGGGTTATGGGGATCGACTCCATCCTGGTTACCGACAGAAGAGGCCCCGACCGTAGAGCTTCTGGCAGAGAGGAAAAAGCTACAGATGGGCTTTAACTTGCTCTCCACCAGGAAGGCATTGTACCAACACCACCAGACACCGAGGACATTTTATGAGCACGGAGAGAAGGCCTACTGGCTCACCAAATGAGAAAGCAGGCAGCCACGAGGGAAATGGCGCAGGTAAAGGACAGAGATGGACTGGTATCCGAATCAAAAAAAGGTCAACAAAACATTTGAGGCCTTCTACCAGGGACTGTACACCTCCGAGTTCCCCAACGGGGACTCAGGAATGAAACAGTTTGTTGATGAACTGGACATGCCAGTTGTGGGGAAGGACAGGCGGAGGCAACTGAAAGCACCAATAGAACTTGGCGAGGTAATGGAGAGCACCAATTCCATGCAGGCAGGGAAGGTGCCGGGACCCAACGGGTTCCGGGCGGAATTTTGCAGAAAATTCACAACAGCTCTTACAGCCTGCAGGAGATGTTGGCAGATTCACTATCAAGGGGCACCCTGCCTCCAATGCTAACATAAGCCGCCATATTGCTGATTACCAAAGTCAAAGACCCGACGGAATGCAGATCATACAGACCTATTTCACCACTCAATGTGAACAAAGAACAAAGAAAAATTACAGCACAGGAACAGGCCCTTCGGCCCTCCAAGCCTGCGCCGATCCAGATCCCCTATCTAAAACTGTCGCCTATTTTCTAAGGACCTGTATCCCTCTGCTCCCTGCCCATTCATGTATCTGTCTAGATACATCTTAAATGACGCTATATCGTGCCCGCCTCTACCACCTCTGCCGGCAATGCGTTCCAGACACCCTCCACCCTCTGCATAAAGAACTTTCCACGCATATCTCCCTTAAACGTTTCCCCTCTCACCTTGAACTCGTGACCCCTAGTAATTGAGTCCCCCACTCTGGGAAAAAGCTTCTTGCTATCCACCCTGTCTATACCTCTCATGATTTTGTAGACCTCAATCAGGTCTCCCCTCAACCTCCATCTTTCTAATGAAAATAATCCTAATCTAATCAACCTCGCTTCATAGCTAGCACCCTCCATACCAGGCAACATCCTGGTGAACCTCCTCTGCACCTTCTCCAAAGCATCCACATCCTTTTGGTAATGTGGCGACCAGAACTGCACGCAGTATTCCAAATGTGGCCTAACCAAAGTCCTATACAACTGTAACATGACCTGCCTACTCTTGTACTTTTCTTCCGATGAAGGCAAGCATGCTGTATGCCTTCTTGACCACTCTATCGACCTGTGCAGCCACCTTCAGGGTACAATGGACCTGAACTCCCAGATCTCTCTGTATATCAATTTTCCCCAGGGCTTTTCCATTTACCTTATAGTTTGCTCTTGAATTGGATCTTCCAAAATGCATCACCTCGCATATGCCCGGATTGAACTCCACCTGCCATTTCTCTGCCCAACTCTCCAATCTATCTATATTCTGCTGTATTCTCTGACAATCCCCTTCACTATCTGCTACTCCACCAATCTTTTTTTTTTTATAAATTTAGATTACCCAATTATTTTTTCCAATTAAGGGGCAATTTAGTGTGACCAATCCACCTACTCTACACATTTTTGGGTTGTGGGGGTGAAACCCACGCAGACACGGGGAGAATGTGCAAACTCCACACGGACAGTGACCCAGAGCCGGGATCGAACCTGGGACCTCAGCGCCGTGAGGCAGCTGTGCTAACCACTAGGCCACCGTGCTGCCCTACTCCACCAATCTTAGTGTTATCTGCAAACTTGCTAATCAGACCACCTATACCTTCCTCCAGATCATTTACGTATATCACAAACAACAATGGTCCCAGCACGGATCCCTGTGGAACACCACTGGCCACAGTTCTCCATTTTGAGAAACTCCCTTCCACCACTACTCTCTGTCTCCTGTTGCCCAGCCAGTTCTTTATCCATCTAGCTAGTACACCCTGGACCCCATGAGACTTCACTTTCTCCATCAGCCTACCATGTGGAACCTTATCAAATGCCTTACTGAAGTCCATGTATATGACATCTACAGCCCTTCCCTCAACAATCAACTTTGTCACTTCCTCAAAGAATTCCATTAAGTTGGTAAGACATGACCTTCCCTGCACAAAACCATGTTGCCTATCACTGATAAGCCCATTTTCATCCAAATGGGAATAGATCCCATCCCTCAGTATCTTCTCCAGCAGCTTCCCTACCACTGACGTCAGGCTCACCGGTCTATAATTACCTGGATTATCACTGCTACCCTTCTTAAACAAGGGGACAACATTAGCAATTCTCCAATCCTCTGGTACCTTACCCGTGTTCAAGGATGCTGCAAAGATATCTGTTAAGGCCCCAGCTATTTCCTCTCTCACTTCCCTCAGTAACCTGGGATAGATCCCATCCGGACCTGGGGACTTGTCCACCTTAATGCCTTTGAGAATCACATTCCCCCTCCTTATGCCGACTTGACCTAGCGTAATCAAACATCTATCCCTAACCTCAACATCCGTCATGTCCCTCTCCTCGGTGAATACCGATGCAAAGTACTCGTTGATAATCTCACCCATTTTCTCTGACTCCATGCATAACTTTCCTCCTTTGTCCTTAAGTGGGCCAACCCTTTCTCTATTACCCTCTTGCTCCTTATATATGAATAAAAGGCTTTGGGATTTTCCTTAATCCTGTTTGCTAAAGATATTTCATGACCCCTTTTAGCCCTCTTGATTCCTCGTTTCAGATTGGTCCTACATTCCCGATATTCTTCCAAAGCTTTGTCTGTCTTCAGTCGCCTAGACCTTATGTATGCTTCCTTTTTCCCCTTAGTTAGTCTCACAATTTCACCTGTCATCCATGGTTCCCTAATCTTACCATTTCTGTCCCTCATTTTCACAGGGACATGTCTGTCCTGCACTCTAATCAACCTCTCTTTAAAGGCCCCCCACATATCAAATGTGGATTTACCTTCAAACAGCTGTTCCCAATCCACATTCCCCAACTCCTGCCGAATTTTGTTATACTCTGCCTTTCTCTAATTTAGCACTCTTCCTTGAGGATCACTCTCGTCTTTGTCCATGAGTATTCTAAAACTTACGGAATTGTGATCACTATTCCCAAAGTAATCCCTGACTGAAACTTCAACCACCTGGCCGGGCTCATTCCCCAACACCAGGTCCAGTATGGCCCCTTCCCGAGTTGGACTATTTACATACTGCTCTAAAAAACTCTCCTGGATGCTCCTTACAAATTCTACTCCATCTAGACCTCTGACACTAAGTCTATCCCAGTCAATGTTGGGAAAATTAAAATCTCCTATCACCACCACCCTGTTGTTCCTACATCTTTCCATAATCTGTTTACATATTTGTACCTCTATGTGGACGCGAAAATACTCGTAAAAGTCCTGGCCAAGAGACTGGAGAACTGCGTACCAGATGTGGTCACAGAGGACAAGACAGGCTTTCTTAAAGGTAGACAGCTAACTGTGAACATCAGACAGCTGCTGAATATGATTCTGACCCCATCCGGGGAGAGAACACCTGAGGTGATCATCTACCTGGACACAGAAAAGGCCTTCGTCATAGTTGAATGGAAATACCTAATTACGGGGATAGGGTGGGGCCATGGGCCTAGGTAGGGTGCTCCTTCAGAGGGTCAGTGCGTGCTGGATGGGCCGAATGGCCTCCTTCTGCACTTTAGGGATGCTATGATTCTATGATTCTGAGAGAGAGAGTGCAGGAGAGAGTGTATGGAAGAGAGCCAGGCAGTGTGGGAGAGAGAGTGTGCACAGGAGAGAGTGCGAGAGAGAGAGTGCGAGAGAGAGAGTGTGGGAGAGAGAGATGCACGGGAGAGAGAGTGCAGGAGAGAGAGTGTGAGAGAGAGTGTGGGGGAGAGAGAGTGTGCACAGGAGAGAGAGTGCAGGAGAGAGAGTGCGAGAGAGAGAGAGAGTGTGGGAGAGAGAGATGCACGGGAGAGAGAGTGCAGGAGAGAGAGTGCGAGAGAGAGTGTGGGGGAGAGAGAGTGTGCACAGGAGAGAGAGTGCAGGAGAGAGAGTGCGAGAGAGAGAGAGTGTGGGAGAGAGAGATGCACGGGCGAGAGAGTGCAGGAGAGAGAGTGCGAGAGAGAGAGACTGTGGGAGAGAGAGATGCACGGGCGAGAGAGTGCAGGAGAGAGCGTGCGAGAGAGAGAGAGAGAGTGTGGGAGAGAGAGATGCACGGGAGAGAGAGTGCAGGAGAGAGAGTGCGAGAGAGAGAGAGAGTGCGGGGGAGAGAGTGTGCACAGGAGAGAGAGTGCAGGAGAGCGAGTGCGAGAGAGAGAGAGAGAGTGTGGGAGAGGGAGATGCAAGGGAGAGAGAGTGCAGGAGAGAGAGTGCGAGAGAGAGAGAGTGTGGGAGAGAGAGAGTGTGGGAGAGAGAGTGCAGTAGAGAGAGTGTGCGGAAGGGGGAGAGTGCGCAAGAGACAGTGCGGGAGTGAGGATAGAGAGTGACAAAGTGAGAGCATGAGAGAGTGATAGAGAGAACAGGAGTGAGCGCAGAGCATGAGAGAGTGAGTGAGTGAGTTAGTGATATTGAGAGATAGGGAGAGCAAGAGAGAGAAAGTGAGAGACAGTGAAGGAGAGAAAGTGAGAGTAAAAGGTCAAGTTGAGAGTGGGAGAGAGTGTGAAACAATTATACACTTTAAGAGAGTGAGAATGAGGGAGAGGGTGAGAGAGTGTGAGGGTGAGAGAGAGAGAGAGAGATAGTGCCATTGAGACTCGGAATGAGACAGAGTGAGAAAGTGAGAGATTGGGAGAGAGCATGAGAATGAGTGAGTGAGTGAAAGAGTGCGACTCAGAGACAGGGACAGAGTAAGACAGTGAGAGTGAGAGAGATTGAGAGAAAGAAAGAGGGAGTGAGATTGAGAGGGAGCAAGAGAGTGAGTGAGAGGATGAGGGATTGTGAGATTGAGGGACAGAGTGTAATGCACTATCAATTGAACGAAAGACTGGGATTGGTAGGTCATGTTACAGTTGTATAGGACTTTGGTTCGGCCACATTTGGAATACTGCGTGCAGTTCTGATCGCCACATTACCAGAAGGATGTGGATGCTTTGGATAAGGTGCAGAGGAGGTTCACCAGAATGTTGCCTGGTATGGAGGGTGCTAGCTATGAAGGTTGAGTAGATTAGGATTGTTTTCATTGGAAAGACGGAGGTTGAGGGGAGACCTGATTGAGGTCTACAAAATTATGAGAGGTATGGACAGGGTAGATAGCAACAAGCTTTTTCCAAGAGTGGGGGTGTCAATTACAAGGGGTCAAGATTTCAAGGTGAGAGGGGGAAAGTTTAAGGGAGATGTGCGTGGAAAGTGTTTTACACAGAGGGTGGTGGGTGCCTGGAATGCTTTGCCAGCGGAGGTGGTAGAGGCGGGCACGATAGCATCATTTTAGATGCATCTGGACAGATATATGAACAGGTGGGGAACAGAGAGAAGTAGACCTTGGAAAATAGGCAACAGGTTTAGATAAAGGATCTGGATTGGCGCAGGCTGGGAGGGCCGAAGGGCCTGTTCCTGTGCTGTAATTTTCTTTGTTCTTTGTTCTTTGTTCTTGGTACAACAGAGGCTTTATTATAGTCAGATGCGTGGCCTCCTACTGCAGCTGGCAGAATGGCTGATCAGGAGGAGTCATGCATATTTATACGGCTCCTTGTGGGCGGAGCTAGCCGGCAGGGGCTACCGGCAAACCTGTAGTATAGGTACTACCGTATATCCCCTAATACATGTGCACACAGTTAACACAGTGGATCACCACATTCACCCCCTGTTAAAAATGAGTCCGAAAGGGGTGGCGTGGAACTATATACAGAATTGTGAATTATTTACAGAGGGGAGGGGGAAAAATGTATATGTCCATCTTGTAGTCTGGTGCCCGTCAGAGGTTAAGCCTGTCCGGTGGTTTGACGGTTCGCTGGGAGCGACGGAGCAGTGGTGGCGATGTCGGTACTGGCGGTGTCGGCGTCGACAGCGTCGGTGCCAGCAGTGTTGGTGCTGGCCAGTAGTTGGATGACTCCGGGAGCGTGTCGAAATCTTCCTTGTCCTCTAGCGTGGGCAGGGGAAGGAGGGATGGACCTGGTGGGGCTGATGTTGGGAGCGCCGGGGGAGGGGAGGGTGGCGCGTGGGTGGAGAAGTCTGTGGGAGTGGAACCTGAGGGAGCCAGGTCCCTGAGTGAGACCGTATCCTGGCGGCCGTCAGGGAACTCCAAATAGGCATACTGGGGGTTGGCGTGGAGCAAGTGTACCCTGTCCACCAAGGGGTCCGCCTTGTTGAGTCGTACACGCCTACGGAGCAGGACCGGTCCTGGAGCAGCGAGACAAGTCGGGAGCGACACCCCGGATGTGGACTTCCTAGGGAAGGTAAAAACACGTTCAAGGGGTGTGTTATTTGTGGCGGTGCACAGTAGAGACCGTGTGGAGTGTAGTGTATCAGGGAGGACCTGCTGCCAGCGAGCGGCAGGGAGGTTCCTGGACCGTAGGGCCAGCTGGACAGCCCTCCATACCGTCCCGTTCTCCCTCTCTACCTGCCCATTTCCCTGGGGGTTGTAGCTGGTTGTCCTGCTGGAGGCGATACCCCTGCTGGGCAGGAACTGACGCAGCTCATCGCTCATGAATGAGGATCCCCTGTCACTGTGGATGTAGTCGGGGAAACTGAACAGAGCGAAGATGGAGTTGAGGGCCTTGATGATGGTGGCAGACGTCATATCCGGGCATGGGATGGCGAAGGGGAACCTGGAGAATTCATCGACCACACTAAGGATGTAGGTGTTGCGGTCGGTAGAGGGAAGGGGCCCTTTGAAGTCCACGCTGAGGCGTTCAAAGGGGCGGGAGGCTTTCACCAGGCGCGCGCGGTCCAGCCGGTAGAAGTGCGGCTTGCACTCAGCACAGACCTGGCAGTCTCTGGTGACTGTCCGTACTTCCTCGACGGAGTAGGGCAGATTGCGGGCTTTGATTAGGTGGTACAACCGAGTGACTCCCGGGTGACAAAGGCTGTCGTGCTGGGCACAGAGTCGGTCCACCTGTGCACTGGCACATGTACCTCGGGATAGGGCATCTGGGGGCTCGTTGAGCTTACCGGGGCGATACAAAATCTCGTAATTGTAGGTGGAGAGCTCGATTCTCCACCGCAAGATTTTACCATTTTTGCTCTTGCCCCGCTGCGTGTTGTTGAACATGAAGGCTACCGACCGTTGGTCAGTGAGGAGAGTGAATCCCCTGCCGGCCAGGTAATGCCGCCAATGCCGCACAGCTTCAACGATAGCCTGGGGCTCCTTTTCAACAGACGAATGTTGAATTTCTGAGGCATGAAGGGTGCGGGAAAAGAATGCCACGGGTCTGCCTGCCTGGTTTAGAGTGGCGGCAAGGGCGACATCTGAAGCGTCGCTCTCTACTTGAAAGGGCAGTGTCTCATTTACTGCGTGCATCCCGGCCTTGGCTATGTCTGCTCTAATACGGGCGAAGGCATGTTGTGCCTCGGCCGTGAGGGGAAATTGAGTGGACTGTATAAGTGGGCGGGCCTTGTCTGCGTAGTTTGGGACCCACTGGGCGTAGTAGGAGAAGAACCCAAGGCAGCGTTTGAGGGCCTTGGGGCAGTGGGGGAGGGGGAGCTCCATGAGGGGGCGCATGCGGTCGGGGTCGGGCCCCAGGAGTCCGTTTTGAACTACGTAGCTGAGGATGGCTAGGCGGTTGGTGCTGAACACGCACATCTCCTTGTTATAGGTGAGGTTGAGGAGAGAGGCGGTGTGGAGACGGTACGGGGCTATGCGTCGAGCTGCGTGTACCGGTTGATGGTCTGGCTGTAGTCCACGACCATCCTGTGTTTCTCCCCAGTTTTAACCACTACCACTTGGGCTCTCCAAGGGCTGTTGCTGGCCTCGATAACACCCTCCCGAAGCAGCCGCTGGACTTCGGACCTGATGGTTTTTTGGGTCGGTCTTCACAGTGGAAGACACAAATAACATGCCAGCGACTGATAGAAATGAGGCTATGACAGGTGAGGACCTTGAGAGGATTGTTATCACTAAGGAGGGAGTGATGGGCAAGCTAATGGGGCTAAAGGTAGACAAGTCTCCTGGCCCTGATGGAATGCATCCCAGAGTGCTAAAAGAGATGGCTAGGGAAATTGCAGATGCACTAGTGATAATTTACCAAAATTCACTAGACTCTGGGGTGGTCCCGGTGGATTGGAAATTAGCAAGCGTGACACCACTGTTTAAAAAAGGAGGTAGGCAGAAAGCAGGAAATTATAGGCCAGTGAGTTTAACTTCGGTAATAGGGAAGATGCTGGAATCTATCATCAAGGAAGAAATTGCGAGGCATCTAGATAGAAATTGTCCCATTGGGCAAACGCAGCATGGGTTCGTTAAAGGCAGGTCATGCCTAACTAATTTAGTGGAATTTTTTGAGGACATTACCAGTGCAGTAGATAACGGGGAGCCGATGGATGTGGTATATCTGGATTTCCAGAAAGCCTTTGACAAGGTGCCACACAAAAGGTTGCTGCATAAGATAAAGATGCATGGCATTAAGGGTAAAGTAGTAGCATGGATAGAGGATTGGTTAATTAATAGAAAGCAAAGAGTTGGGATAAATGGGTGTTTCTCTGGTTGGCAATCAGTAGCTAGTGGTGTCCCTCAGGGATCCGTGTTGGGCCCACAATTGTTCACAATTTACATAGATGATTTGGAGTTGGGGACCAAGGGCAATGTGTCCAAGTTTGCAGATGACACTAAGATGAGTGGTAAAGCGAAAAGTGCAGAGGATACTGGAAGTCTGCAGAGGGATTTGGATAGGTTAAGTGAATGGGCTCGGGTCTGGCAGATGGAATACAATGTTGACAAATGTGAGGTTATCCATTTTGGTAGGAATAACAGCAAACGGGATTATTATTTAAACGATAAAATATTAAAGCATGCCGCTGTTCAGAGAGACTTGGGTGTGCTAGTGCATGAGTCACAGAAGGTTGGTTTACAAGTGCAACAGATGATTAAGAAGGCGAATGGAATTTTGTCCTTCATTGCTAGAGGGATGGAGTTTAAGACTAGGGAGGTTATGTTGCAATTGTATAAGGTGTTAGTGCGGCCACACCTGGAGTATTGTGTTCAGTTTTGGTCTCCTTACTTGAGAAAGGACGTACTGGCGCTGGAGGGTGTGCAGAGGAGATTCACTAGGTTAATCCCAGAGCTGAAGGGGTTGGATTATGAGGAGAGGTTGAGTAGACTGGGACTGTACTCGTTGGAATTTAGAAGGATGAGGGGGGATCTTATAGAAACATTTAAAATTATGAAGGGAATAGATAGGATAGATGCGGGCAGGTTGTTTCCACTGGCGGGTGACAGCAGAACTAGGGGGCATAGCCTCAAAATAAGGGGAAGTAGATTTAGGACTGAGTTTAGGAGGAACGTCTTCACCCAAAGGGTTGTGAATCTATGGAATTCCTTGCCCAGTGAAGCAGTTGAGGCTCCTTCATTACATGTTTT
Organism: Scyliorhinus canicula; assembly: GCF_902713615.1. Taxonomy (NCBI): domain Eukaryota; kingdom Metazoa; phylum Chordata; class Chondrichthyes; order Carcharhiniformes; family Scyliorhinidae; genus Scyliorhinus; species Scyliorhinus canicula. Next base: position 85,849,594 of record NC_052161.1, read on the forward strand.
TAAGGTAAAGATAGATAGTTTTTTGAGGAATAAAGGGATTAAGGGTTATGGTGTTCGGGCCGGAAAGTGGAGCTGAGTCCACAAAAGATCAGTCATGATCTAATTTAATGGCGGAGCAGGCTCGAGGGGCCAGATGGCCTACTCCTGCTCCTAGTTCTTATGTTCTTATGTTCTTATGTTCTTATGAAGGCCTTGTCCTGGGCGCTGTACCGTCTGCTCCTGGTGGCGACGGGCTTGCAATCTACAGTTAGATTGGCAAAGAGGGAGGGAGGGTCAACCTTGAGGGTCGTGAGGCCGCAAACGGTGAGTGGGGGTAGGGGCCCGCCGAATTTGAGGGTGAGACTCTGGAGGTTACATTGAAAATCCAGACCCAGCAATAGTACAGCACAGAGGTTGGGGAGAACGTAGAGGCTGAAACCACTGAATTCTACGCCTTGGACAGTGAGACACAGAAATCTCGGATCGAGACAGAGTGGGATCCAGAGGCCAGGGAGATCCGTTGGTTGGCGGGGTGGACCGCGAGAGAGCACCGCCTTACCGTGTCCGGGTGGATGAAGCTTTCGGTGCTCCCGGTGTCCAATAGGCAGGAGGTTGCGTGGCCGTTGATTAGCACTGTCGTCGAAGCGGTGGCCAGGTTATGAGGACGGGACTGGTCCAGCGTCATAGAGGCAAGCTGCGGGTGGTCGTCCGAGGATTCAGATGGGGAGCGTCGGCGACCTGGATCCAGCGTTCAAGTCCCGTGGGGGAGACAAAATGGCGGCGATGGCGATGTCCTGAGGACCTGTGGGGGAGAAGATGGTGGCGCCCATGCAGCGCACATTGTAGGGGTGGGGCAAGATGGCGGCGCCCATGGTGCGCATGTTGTGGGGGCGGGGCAAGATGGCGGCAGCCACTGGTCGCACGTGGCCCCGGGAGCAGAATATGGCGGCGCCCATTGAGCGATTGGCTGGGGTAAGGAGCGAATCCGGGCGCGATAGCAGCGACTGCGCGGGCCTGGCACACCGCCGCAAAGTGGCCCTTCTTACCGCAGGATTTGCAGGTGGCGGCGCGGGCTGGGCCGCGCTGGCGGGGGTGCTTCTGTTGGCCGCAGAAGTAGCAGCGGGGACCCCCAGAGTGTGTGGTGTGGCGGGCAGCGCAGGCATATTGAGCAGGAGTGGCCCCAGTCGGGGGGGGGGGTCGTTTGCGGGGTCCAAGAGGAGTAGGAGGGGTGAGCCGCGGGTGGGATTGGACGTTGCGCGATGCGACCATCATGGAAAGCGCTAAAGCTTTCGACTCCGCTAGGTCGAGCGTGGCCCCTTCCAGCAGTCATTGTCGGATGGGGTCCGACGCAATCCCCGTCACGAATGCATCACACATGAGGAGATTGGAATGTTCCGTGGCCGTGACGGCCTGACAGTCACAGTCCCGTACGAGTGGGATAAGGGCCCACCAGAAGTCTTCGATCGACTCACCAGGTAGTTGTACGCGAGTGGCGAGTACATGGCTTGCGAATAGAGCGTTCGTCTTCTGAGCGTAGTTCTCTTTAAGGAGTGCCATCGCTTCCACGTAACTCAGGGCATCCTGGATCAGCGGGAACATGCTGGAGCTCAACCTGGAGTATAGAACTTGGATCTTCTGAGCTTCCGTCGGCGTGGGGGTCGCAGCGTTGATGTAAGTCTCAAAACAAGCCAGCCAGTGATTAAAGTCCTTTCTGGCATCTGGCGAGTGCGGATCCAGCTGCAGGCGATCTGGTTTGATCCTGACATCCATAATGTAGAAAATCTGACTGTAATAAATTGATGCACGATCAATTGCACGAAAGACTCAGATTGGTACAAATGTGGCTTTATTACAGTCAGATGCGTGGCCTCCTGCTGCAGCTGGCAGAATGGCTGATCAGGAGGAGTCATGCATATTTATACGGCTCCTTGTGGGCGGAGCTAGCCGGCAGGGGCTACCGGCAAACCTGTAGTATAGGTACTACCGTACATCACCTAATACAGGTGCACACAGTGGATCACCACAGAGTGAAAGAGGGTGTGTGAGAGAGAGAGTGAGACAGAGAAAGATGGAAACAGAGACAGAGGGAGAGAGAGAAAGTGAAAGATAAAGTTAGAGAGCGAGTGAGAGAGAATTAGAGAGAGAGAATGAGACAGAGAGAGTGAGAGATTGAGAGAGTGAGAGCACGAGTAAATAGGAGTGAGTGAGAAAGTGAGAGAGAGTGAGTGATAGAGAGATGGGCTGAGTAAATGTGTGAGTGAACGAGTGAGTGTATGAGTGAGGAAGAGAGTGAGAAAGAGTGAGAGACAGAGAGAATGAGGGACAGAGTGAGAGAGAGTGAGAGAGAGTGAGAGTGTGATAGACAGAGTGAAAAAGTGAAAGATTGAGTTAGAGAGCAAGTGAGAGAGAGTTTGAGAGAGGGTGTGAGTGATAGATAGACTGGATGAAGAGTGAGGGAGAGCTAGTGAGGGACAGAGAGAATGAGGAACAAAGAGAGACAGTGAGAGTGTGAGAGAGACAGAGATATTGATAAAGTAAAAGACTGAGTTAGAGAGCAAGTGAGAGAGAGTTAGAGAGAGTGAGATTTAGAGAGAATGAGAATAATAGAATGAAGGAGTGAGAGAATGATAAATATAGAAACTCTTATATGACGAGATATGAGTAATGATAGTTTTAGCGATGAGTAGTATTTAAAGTTGAAAAGGTTTCGGAAAATGAAGCCATTTTTTATTGTTGGTTCACTTTTTCAAGGAGGGAGGCGTAATGAATGTATAAATTGCTCGATGTTACAGTTCCTATTTGCGGTAATAATGTCATTAAAAACCCTGGTTCAAAATTCATACGGGCTGTGTAATAGCTATGCAAGCTATTAATAAAGAGGCATAAAAGGTGTGGGACAATTCATTTTAATCATTTATTTGTTTTCAGAGGGATGGCGAATAGGATATTGTTTAGAGGTATTGCTGGAGATTCCCAGAGAGTAGATAATTTATGAGGGATTGAATTTCGTCCTGCCTAAGCAGGTGATGGGACATGTTAATGGGAATCAGATGATCAGATGATGAGAGAGAGTGAGGGAGTGAGAGAGTGAGGGAGTGAGAGAGTGAGGGAGTGAGAGAGTGAGGGAGTGAGATTGAGGGAGTGAGACAGAGAGTGAGAGTGAGTGACTGCAAGAGAGAGTGGATGAGAGTGTGAGAGAGTTGAGGAGAGAGAGACTGAGAAAGTGACAAAGAGTGAGGGAGTCAGGGTGTGATGGAGTGGGTGAATGAGAGATAGAAAGTGAGATAGATAGAGAGAGAGAGAGTGAGCATGTGAGAGTCAGTGAGTGAGTGAGTGAGTACTGAGGCTGGGATTATAATAATAATACAATAATCTTTATTTAATGTAAGTAGGCTTACATTAACACTGCAATGAAGTTACTGTGAAAATCCCCGAGTCGCCCCATTCCGGTTCCTGTTCGGGTACACAGAGGGAGAATTCAGAATGTCCAAATTACCTAACAGCACGTCTTTCAGGACTTGTGGGAGGAACCCGGAGCACCCGGAGGAAACCCACGCAGACACAGGGAGAAGGTGCAGATTCCGCACAGACAGTGACCCAGCGGGGAATCGACCCTGGGACGTTAGAGCTGTGAAGCAGCAATACTAAACACTGTGCTACCGTACCACCATTAGGTCAGATGTTCACACACTGACCCTCACACTCGGATTAGTTTGATCGATTACTTCTTGCTGTGACATTCCTTCACTTTCATTCAGCAAGTGTTTATTTTTTTAACACCACTTTTTGAAATTATTGGTAAAGTGACGCAATAACCCATCCATCCAGAATTTACACATCAGTCCCTTTAGTGCTCTACACTGTCCCCACCAAATACTCCGAGGACAGGTACAGCACGGGGTTAGATACAGAGTAAAGCTCCCTCTACACTGTCCCCACCAAACACTCCCAGGACAGGCACAGCACGGGGTTAGATACAGAGTAAAGCTCCCTCTACACTGTCCCCACCAAAAAGTCCCAGGACAGGTACAGCACGGGGTTAGATACAGAGTAAAGCTCCCTCTACACTGTCCCCATCAAACACTCCCAGGACAGGTACAGCACGGGGTTAGATACAGAGTAAAGCTCCCTCTACACTGTCCCCATCAAACACTCCCAGGACAGGTACAGCACAGGGTTAGATACAGAGTAAAGCTCCCTCTACACTGTCCCCATCAAACACTCCCAGGACAGGTATAGCACGGGGTTAGATACAGAGTAAAGCTCCTTCTACACTGTCTCCATCAAACACTCCCAGGACAGGTACAGCACGGGGCTAGATACAGAGTAATGCTCCCTCCACACTGTCCCCATCAAACACTCCCAGGACACAGTACGGCAGGGGATTAGGTACCACAAACGGTGACGATGCGCCAGCTCAATCTCATCTGCACTGGACTTCCCTCCTTTGAACGGAAACCGCTAAATGTGCCCATGACCTCACGAGGAAGTGATGTCAGAGGGCGGAGGTTAAACCTCTCCCCTGCCAAAATGATGGCTGCCTTGCTTGTGACATCATGGGGTACTCCAACCTGAGTGTTACAGAGCATCCCTGTCACCAGGACACTCCATTCTGCCCAGCTAGTTCCTGCTCTTTTGCATGAGGTTTCTTCCCCCAGCCCCCTCCCCCTCAGATCCTCCCTCATCTTAGCCCACCATCCATAGCCTTGAACACACACATTAGGGACAAGGCGGCATCCATTTGACCCCCACTTTTGCCTCTTGAACCGTTCGATTCAATCGTGGCCAAGGTGATTGTGGTCCCAATTCTATTTTCCAGTCTTATACCCCATACCACTCGACTCCCCCGGCCCATCAGAAATCTCTCTAACTGATTTCCAGTGGCGGCCATGGAGTGAGCGGTCGCACATTTGGTGGCCCTCGCTCCTGGGGGATTTTGTTGGTTTGTCCCCACCCATATGGGGGTCTTTGAGGGCGAAAGGTGTGTGAGTGCGCAGGGAAGGTAATACTCCTCTGGTGAGTCTGGAGCATGGATCAGAGGACGTTAAGTGCTACGAGGAAGAGAGGACAGCTGAAGCAGGGCAGTTCTTGCGGTGTGCCACAGGCCAAGATGGCGGAGGGCAAGAGGGCAGCGCTGCCCACCCAGTGGTCGATGGAGCAGCTGGTGGAGTTTTTAAATAATAGGTTCAAGCACCAGAGGAAGGAGCAACTGGCTTAGGTGGTGGAACCACTTAGGGCGGCGATTGAGAAAGTGGGACGGAGGCTGGCAGTTCGGGGCCTGGCAATTCAGGAGGTGGAGGAACATGAAGAGCGAATGGCCTCACTGGCGGCAGAGTTTGAGTTGGGAACAGAAGAGGCTGAGAGAGAAATTGGGAGATCTGGAGAATCGATCCAGGCGACAGAATTTGAGGACAGTTGGGATGCCCAAGGGTATCGAGGGAGCAGAGGCCGGTGGCGAGGATGTTGGAGTAGATGTCGGGATGGTCGAGGGTATCGAGGGAGCAGAGGCCGATGGCGAGGATGTTGGAGTAGATGTTGGGATGGTCGAGGGTATCGAGGGAGAAGAGGCCGATGGCGAGGATGTTGGAGTAGATGTCGGGATGGTCGAGGGTATCGAGGGAGCAGAGGCCGATGGCGAGGATGTTGGAGTAGATGTCGGGATGGTCGAGGGTATCGAGGGAGCAGAGGCCGATGGCGAGGAGGTTGGAGTAGATGTCGGGATGGTCGAGGGTATCGAGGGAGCAGAGGCCGATGGTGAGGATGTTGGAGTAGTTGATGGGGGAGGGGGCCTTTGATCAACCCCTCGATGTGGATCGGCGTACAGGAGGCTGAGGAGGAGGCCGCAGGTGGGGCGTCACCGAGGATGATGGTGTTGTGGCTGCACCGCTTCTTAGACAAGGAGAAGATTTTGCAGTGGGCGAGGCAGACCGGGGGGGGGGGGGTACCTGGGAAGGGAATGAGGGGATCTCACCAGGGCCTGGGTCAGGAGCTGGCGACGAGGAGAGCTGGGTTCAACCAGGTAAAGGCTCCATATCTAAGGAAGGATGTGCTGGCCTTGGAAAGGGTCCAGAGGAGGTTCACAAGAATGATCCCTGGAATGAAGAGCTTGTCATATGAGGAACGGCTGAGGACTCTGGGTCTGTACTCGTTGGAGTTTAGAAGGATGAGGGGGGATCTTATTGAAACTTACAGGATACTGCGAGGCCTGGATAGAGTGGATGTGGAGAGGATGTTTCCACTTGTAGGAAAAACTACAACCAGAGGACACAATCTCAGACTAAAGGGATGATTCTTTAAAACAGAGATGAGGAGGAATTTCTTCAGCCAGAGGGTGGTGAATCTGTGGATCTCTTTGCCACAGAAGGCTGTGGAGGCCAAATCACTGAGTGTCTTTAAGACAGAGATAGATAGGTTCTTGATCAATAAGGGGATCAGGAGTTATGGGGAGAAGGCAGAAGAATGGGAATGAGAAAATATCAGCCATGATTGAATGGCGGAGCAGACTCGATGGGCCGAGTGGCTTAATTCTGCTCCTATGTCTTATGGTCTATGGTCTTAAGGCTGCCCTCTTCAAGAAGGGGGTGAAGTTTGGGGTTCTGTGCCCTTCCCGCTTGTGGGTGACTGATCAGAAACAGGAGTTTTATTTTGACTCGCTGAAGGAGGCAATGGACTTTATGAGGGACCATGCACTGAGGGAATGTGAGGACAGTGAACTTTGGAGAGGAGCTTTGCGTTTCTGTTAAAATGTCTAGGGTGGGGGAGGGTTTCGACAGGGAGTGGTGATGGTGAGTGTGCTTTTTGTTTTTGTTTGTTTGTTGTTGGTTGGGAGTGTAGGGGGCTGGATTGGAGGGGGTGGGGCGATTGCAGGCGCTGGGTGCGGGCCACCGTGCTAGCTGGGCGGACGAGTTAACAGAAGTGAAGTGGGAGGTTGTCAGGAAGGAGGAGTGGGGTTGGTTCTTTGTTTGGGGTGGAGGGGAGGCTGCTGATATGGGTGTGGTTGGTGTGGCGCAGTTGGGAAAGGAGAGATTTCAGTGGACATTCGAGGCCAGGAGGGGGCGCGTGATGCGGGCCAGGGTCTGGCCCAAAAAGGGGTATGGCTGATTGGCATGGGAGGGGGTCAAGGAGCCCCCCCCCTCTCCCCCCGACCAGGCTGGTCACGTGGAACTTGTGAGGGTTGAATGGGCCGGTTAAAGGGTCGCGTGTGATCACGCGCCTGTGGAGTCTGAAAGAGGACGTGGTGTTTCTGCAGTAGATGCAGCTGAAGTTGGGGGATGAGACGAGGCTGAGGGAGGGGATGGGTGGGGCAGGTGTTCCATTCAGGGCTGGATATGAAGACGAGGGGGTTGGCGGTGTTGGTCAATAAGAGGGTGGCGTTTGAGGCGAGGAGCATTGTGGCCGATCCAGGGGGTAGGTATGTGGTGGTCAGCGGGAAGCTGGAGGGATGTCGGTGATCCTGGAAAACATTTATACCCCAAACTGGGATGATGTGATTCTACGTGGTGGATGTCACGTTGTCGGAGGCACTCAAGGCTATAGTTAGGGGGGAGCTTATTTTGATTCAGATACACAGAGAGAGGGTGGAGCGGGAGGAGAGAGCAAGGCTGGTCGAGAACATATTGAGGGTGGAGAGGAGGTGGTGCCGGAGGAGGGCCTTTAAGGGAGAGTCAGAGGCTCCAGATGGAGTTTGGGTGAGTGTCGATGCGGATGGTGGTGGGACAGTTGCGGAGGATCAGTGGGCCAGTGTATGAGTGTGAGGAAAAGTCAAGTAGGATGAGGCCCATCAGTTGAGGAAGCAGGCAGCGGCAAGGCAGCTTGGTAGAGTGAGGGGTGAAGGGGGTAAGGTGGTAATGGATTCGGAGGGGGTGAATGGGGTATTCAATACCTTATGTAGGAGTCTTTGAGTCGGAGCCCCTAGTGGGGAAGAGGGGATGAGGTGTTTTCTGGATGGGTTGGAGTTTCCCACGGTGGAGGAGGCCCTGATAGGCTGTGGGAGATGATGGATGGCAGTGGGTGATGCAGGTGGGGAGGCCCTGATAGGTTGTGGGAGATGATGGATGGCAGTGGGTGATGCAGGTGGGGAAGGCCCAGGTCGGGCCGGTTCCCCAGTGGAGTTTTATAAGAAGTTTGGGGTGGAAATGGGGCCACTGCTGGTGAGGGTGTATAATGAGGCAAGGGAAAGGGGATAATACTTTGTGGCAGGCTTCCATCTCCCTGATTCTTAAAAAGGATCAGGACGCGGAGCACCTGGCGTTGCCGAATTTGATCAATTATTATTGGTCTGCAAACATTGCGATGGTGAGGAAATGGGCCGTGGAGGAGAGGTCGGTTTAGGGATGGGTGGAGGTGGCATCGTGTTGGGGAACGTTCCTGGTGGTGTTGTTGTTGGCGCCTCTGCCGTTCTCGCCGGCCAGGTATTCCGTTAGTCCAGTGGTGGCGTCGGCTCGGAGGGTGTGGGGCCAGTGTAGGCAGCACTTGGGGTTGGAGGGCATGTCGCTGTGGGGGCCTATTTGTGATAGCCACAGGTTTGAAACTGGATGCGAGGTTCCAGGGTGGAGGCAGCAAGCGGGGATTGAGTACCTCAGGGACATGTTTAGAGAGGGTAAATTTGCGGGGCTGGGGGAATCGTTTGAGCTGCCTAGGGGGAATGGGTTTAGGTACCTGCAGGTTTGGGATTTTGTGAGGAGAGCGGTGCTGGCCTGCCCCAGTGCTGCAAGATAAGCTGTCGGAGGATGAAATAGGGGCGGGGAGAAGGTATTTACAAGGAGCTGATGGAGAGAGAGGTCACCCGGGTGGAGGACATTAAGCGCAAATGGAAGGAGGAGTTGGTAGAGGGACATGGGTTGCGGCCTTGCGGAGGGTGAATGCGTCTTCGTCCTGTTTGAGGAAAAGCCTCATTCAGTTTAAAGTGGTGCACATGACGGTGGCGAGGTGAGCAGGTTTTTTGAGGGGGTGGAGGATAGGTGTGGGTGGTGCACGGTGGGGAGGGGAATCTGCGAATCATCCACATGTTTTGGCCATTTCCAAGACTGAGGGGGTCCTGGCAGGGGTTCTCGGATGTTATTTTCATAGAATTTACAGTGCAGAAGGAGGCCATTCGGCCCATCGAGTCTGCACCGGCTCTTGGAAAGAGCACCCTACCCAAGGTCAACACCCCCACCCTATCCCCATAACCCAGTAACCCCACCCAACACTAAGGGCAATTTTGGACACTAAGGGCAATTTATCATGGCCAATCCACCTAACCTGCACATCTTTGGACTGTGGGACGAAACCGGAGCACCCGGAGGAAACCCACGCACACACGGGGAGGACGTGCAGACTCCGCACAGACAGTGACCCAAGCCGGAATCAAACCTGGGACCCTGGAGCTGTGAAGCAATTGTGCTAACCACTATGCTACCGTGCTTATCTCCAAGGTTCTGGGGGTGAGGGTGGCCCCAAGTCTGGAGGTGGCGATATCTGAGGTGTTGGAAGGCCCGGGAGTGGTGAGAGGCCAATATTGGCCCTTACCCCCCTGATAGGTTGTGTTGTTGTGTTGGAGGGACTCGGAGCCGCCAAAGGCAGGGGTGTGGGTAAGTGACCTGGCAGAATTCCTGAGGTTAGAGAAGATCAGAGTCACTCTGTGGGGGGTAGAAGGGTTCACCCGGAGGTGGAAACCGCTCATCAATTTCTTCAAGGAGCTCCGAGGGGTCAGCAAGAGGGTGGTGTAAGGGGGGAAGTGGTTGGGGGTCGGACTCACTGGTGCTGCAGGGTTGGGGTTGTTGGGTGGATTGTTGTGATGGTCTTTAGATGCTGTTTGTTTGTACTTTGGATAATGTATATATATGTATATATATTTATATTATTGAAAATCCTTGAATAAAGATTTTTTTTAAAAAAGGAAATCTCTCTAACTCAGCCTTGAATATATTCAGTGACCCCCCCTCCCTCCCGCCACCTACCCCACTGTTCTGGGGAGGAAATCCCGCAGATTAAACACCCTCCAAGAGATGGCATTACTCCTCGTGTCACCTTCAGCCCTTATGCTGAAACTGCCCCCCCCCCCCCCCCCCCCCCCCCCCCACATGGATGGGATCATCCTCTTGGCACCCATCCTGCCAAGCACCTTCTCAGGATATTCTCATGTCTCAATAAGGTCGCCTCTCATTCTTCTAAACTCCATGGGTATGGCCCAACCTGCTCAAACCTTTCCTCCGAAGGCAAACCCCCTTCCTGCCAGGAATCAGCTGAGTTAAGCTTCACTGAACTGTCTCCACCGCACATCTGTCCCTCCTTATCGAAAGGAGGCCAGAACTGAGACGTACTCCAGCTGCGGACGCGCTAGGAACCCCGGTACAATTGGAGGGGGATATCGCAGGAATCAGCCAACTGAACCTTCACTATTGCTTCTCGGCCTTTTGGCTAATATCAAGTGTCAGATCAAGCCCATGGTGAGGCGCAATGCCTTTTCTCGTTAGCTGAGATCCTGTCTGTCTCTCTTGTGGAGACCTTGAATTGGCTTCAGTTTGAATTTGAATTGTTTTTCGGAGCAAGCAATGAGATGGATTAAAGGCTTGCCCTGTGAATTCTGCGCATTGGCTTTGTAACTTTATGGATGGGATTTATTTAAATTGTGAACCTTCTCTGAACTGACTCCACTGCAAGTATATCCCCCTCCTAGAAGACCAAAACTCATAAGTACTCTGGCTGTAGACTCACCAAAAGCCCTGTACGCTTGGAGCAAGACTTACCAGGAATCAGTCAAGTGAACTTACTCTGAACTGACTCCACTGCAAGTATTTCCCCCTCCTTACAGCAAAGAGACAAAACTGAGAAGTACTCTGGCTGCAGACTGGCCAAGAGCCCTGTACAGTTGGAGCAGGACTTCCCAACTTTTATGCTCCTTTCCCCATGCATGAAACGCCAGCACTCCACTGCATTTGCGATCACTTGCTGCATTGGCATACTAACTGTTTGTGACTCATGTACAAGGATGTTCTATGTTCTATGCCCTACTGATTTTAAGATGTAATGTGGAGATGCAGGCGTTGGACTGGAGTGAGCAAAGTAAGAAGTCTTACACAACCAGGTTAAAGTCCAACAGGTTTGTTGCGAATCACTAGCTTTCGGAGCGCAGCTTCTGCCTCAGGTGAACGAAGAGGTGGGTTCCAGAAATATATATGTATACAAAGTCAATGATGCAAGATGATACTTTGCAAGTAATTAAGTTTTTACAGGTCCAGACGGAACAACTGGAGAGAGGGATAATCACAGCTTAAAGAGGTGTGAATTTTCTCAAGCCAGGACAGTTGGTAGGATTTTGCAAGCCCAGGCTAGATGGGGGGGGGGGGGGGGGGGGGGGGGGGTGAATGTGACGCGACATGAATCCAAGGTTCCAGTTGAGGGCATACGCATGTGTGTGGAACTTGGCTATGAGTTTCTGCTCGGCGATTCTGCATTGTCGCGCGTCCTGAAGGCCGCCTTGGAGAACGCTTACCCGGGGATCAGAGGCTGAATGCCCTTGACTGCTGAAGTGTTCCCCGACTGGAAGGGAACATTCCTGGCTGGTGATTGTCGCGCGATGTCCGTTCATCCATTGTCGCAGCGTCTGCATGGTCTCGCCAACGTACCACGCTTCGGGACATCCTTTCCTGCAGCGTGTGAGGTAGACAACGTTGACCGAGTCGCACGAGTATGTACCACGTACTGTTGTGACTTTCTTTCTCTTGTCTTTTTCTATGGCTCTGTTCCAATTATGGCAATCAGTGAGTTTGCCCTCTTTTCTTTTGATATCTATATTCTAATGCTCAGAGTCGCCAGGTATCAAATGATACCACCACAAGGTTCAACCGGCTATCAATCAAAGAGCCAAACACTTGTTAGTTAGTTCAAGGTCACGGGTACTTTATTTACACACACAATTAGTCATGCAATAAAAACACTACTAGTTAACTACACCTATCGACTAAGACAACCTGTACTTAACTTCAGGCACCCGGCTTAGGTCAGAGGAACAGTGGCCGTTGTTCGATTCTGGATCTATCGAGTCTGGAGAAGTAACTGCTGCTCAGCTAGGCTCATCCATCTGGGAGCGGGCGTTGAACTTGGACTTGCTTCTGGTGTTGCTGCGATTGGAAATGGTGGTGGCCGGGGCGCCAGGTCCAAGAGAGGACGAACGCATGGCGGACTCTCTTCTTATACTTGGGGGTTTTCGCGCTCTTTTGGGCGGTCCTTCAGTTTGGATGCCACTAATTGGGTGATCCCTGATCACTGTGTTTGATTTCTAACCAATAAATGGGCGGGTGCCTGGATGGATGGGCGTGTCCCAAGCGGTCACTGACCCCGTTGTTTACGCTTCCCTTGAACAGGGAGTGGCGCCGAAATGTCTGGGGCTGTACCGGTCGCTCGAGTACCAGTCCTTTGTCTGGTGGAGATGGGCCATCAAATGCTAATCGGCCCATCGAAATGCTAATTGGTCGGAGTTTCAATACCGTCTGGACTTCTTGCTTGTAAATATACATTTCAGGCCCTGAGTCTGCCTGAATCTGGCTTTGTCCATTTTACCCACTCGGCTTTGCGAGTTTCTCTGTACCTAGTTGTAAGTGGCCATCCCAGATGGCTACAGTACCTGGTAGGTGGTGTTACCACGTGTAATGGTGGTACCCATGTCAATGATCTGGCATGTCTTGCAGAGATTGCCATGGCAGGGTTGTGTGGTGTCGTGGTCGCTGTTCTGAAGGCTGGGTAGTTTGCTGCGAACAATGGTTTGAGGTTGCGCGGTTGTTTGAAGGCAAGTAGTGGGGGTGTGGGGATGACCTTGGCAAGATGTTCGTCTTCATCGATGACGTGTTTAAGACTGCAAAAAAGATGTCGTAGTTTCTCTGCTCCAGGGAACTACTGGACTGGATTTTAAGAAGATTGAGAGCTGTATGCTTCTTTTCTTGTTGTTCAATGGGAGATTGAGTAGCAGTGTTATGAGGTAATTGTAAGATGTTCTCTTCAGGTGTGAAGTAAAAAAGTTTAATATGTATTCCTTTTTTTTGAGAAAACATTTTATTGAAGCATTTGTAATTTTCACAGTTTAACAAATTAACATTCTAAACAGCCCAGCGGCCCGACACACGCAACCACATCACAATAACATAACCAACTACTCCCCCGCCCTAGCTCCTAACTACCCGTATATTAAATTCCCTGTCTCTTATTCTACAATGCCATGCCTCTCATTTTTCTCTCCCCCCCCCCCCCCCCCCCCATCCCCGAGGGTCAGTTTTCCTTAAAGAAGTCGATGAACGGCTGCCATCTCCGAGAGAACCCCTGTAATGAATCCCTAAAGGCGAACTTAATCTTCTCCAGCCTGAGAAACCTTGCCATGTCACTGACCCACACCCCCGACTTTGGAGGCTCCGAGTTCCTCCATCCCAGCAAAATCCAACTCCGGGCCACGAGGGAGGCAAAGGCCAAAACGTCAGCTTCTCTCCCCCCCCGGGATTCTCCGACACCCCAAATACTGCCATTTCTGGACTTGGAGTCACCCTTCCTCCCAGGACCTCTGATATGATGTCCACAAATTCCTGCCAGAATCCCCTCAACTTTGGGCATGCCCAGAACATGTGTACGTGGTTCGCCAGGTTACCCCACATCACCGGCACCTATCCACCACTTCCTGAGAAAACCTACTCATCCAGGCCACAGTCACATGAGCCCTGTGGACCACCTTGAACTGGATCAGGCTGAGCCTGGCACACGGCAAGGATGAATTGACTCTCCTCAGGGCCTTTTCCCACAGCCGACTTTCAACCCATCTTCCCAACTTCCTCTTCACCTCCCCGATAGGGACCCCTTTCCACTCCATCAACTCCTTGTATATCTCTGAAGTCCTCCCCTCCCCAACCCCGTTTTTGACATCACCGTATCCTGTAGCCCCTTAGAGGGAGGAGAGGGAAGCTTGGAACCTGCCTCCGGACAAAGTCCCGTACCTGTAGGTACCGAAATCCGTTCCCATCTGGCAACTCAAACTCCTTCTCTAGTTCCTCCAGGCTCGGGAAGCCCTCCTCAATGAAGAGATCACCAAATCCCTCAATCCCTGCCCGCTGTCACCTCCTAAAGCCCCCGTCCAGCCCTCCCGGAACAAACCAGTTATTACCATAGATCAGTGACCACACTGATGCCCCTTCCAATCCCATGTCCTGTCTCCATTGTCCCCACACCCTCAGGTCTGCCACCACCACTGAGTACTGATCCGGCGAAAACGGCAGGACCGCCATTAGTAAAGCCTCCAAACTCGTACCCTTACAAGATGCCGCCTCCACTCGCACCCACACTGATCCCTCCCCCACTACCCACTTCCTGACCATCGATATCATAGAATTTACAGTGCAGAAGGAGCCCACTCAACCCATTGAGTCTGCACCGGCTCTTGGAAAGAGTACCCTACCCGAGGTCAACACCTCTACCCTATCCCCATAACCCAGTAACCCCACCCAACACTGACGGCAATTTTGGACACTAAGGGTAATTTATCATGGCCAATTCACCTAACTTGCACATCTTTGGACTGTGGGAGGAAACCGGAGCACCCGGAGGAAACCCACGCACACACGGGGAGGATGTGCAGACTCCACACAACACACAGACAGTGACCCAAGGCGGAATCGAACCTGGGACCCTGGAGCTGTGAAGCAATTATGCTATCCACAATGCTACCGTGCTGCCAATGTTGGCAGCCTAGTAATAGTTAATAAAGTTCAGAAGCGCCAAGCCCCCCATCCCGCGACCCTGTTCCAGAAGGACCTTCTTCACCCTCGGGGTCTTACCAGCCCATACAAAACCCAAAATCAGCGCGTTCATCTTCCTGAAAAATGCCTTGGGGATAAAAATTGGAAGACATTGAAACACAAATAGCAATCTCGGGAGGACTGTCATCTTCACAGTCTGTTCCCTCCTCGCCAATGACAGCGGGAGCATGTCCCACCTGCGGAAGTCCCCTTACGTTTGGGCAGGGCGATCGAGCAAATGAAAGTTATGGAGCTGGCCCCAGTCCCTTGCCACCTGGATCCCCAGGTACCTAAAACTCCTTCCCACCACTTTAAACGGTAACTCCCTCAGTCTCCTCTCCTGCCCCCGTGCCTGGATTGCAACACCTTGCTCTTACCCATATTTAATTAACTTGTAGCCTGAGAACTGACCAAATTCCTCCAGTATCTCCATAATTCCAGGCATCCTCCTCAGTGGGTCTGTTATGTACAGGAGCAAATTGTCCACGTAGAGCGAGACCCTATGCTCCCACCCCCCCCCCCCCCCCCCCAGCCCCCACCCACAACCCTCACTATCCCCTGCCAGACATTCGATGACCTAAGGGCCATTGCAATATTGTATTCCTAATAAAGTTTTGTTTTAGAAATACCAAAGCCCAATTTCTTCATGCAATCACGCCTGGAATGAATAATTCTTTATGCACTGTTTTATAAATAAACTAAAATATTGGAGTTTCGGTCCAATATCCTTTTTAAAAAAAATTTAGAGTACCCAATTCATTTTTTCCAATTAAGGGGTAATTTAGCCTGGCCAATCCACCGAGCCTGCATCTTTGGGTTGTGGGGGTGAGACATACGCACACACGGGGAGAATGTGCAAACTCCACACGGACAGTGACCCAGAGCCGGGGTCAAACCTGGGACCTTGGTGCCATGAAGCAGCAATGCTAACCACTGCGCCACCGTGCTGCCCTTTTGGGCCAATATCCTAACCACTGATGGGGTCTGGTCTGGGATTGCAGAGGGGCGCCACCATTTCCACGGCAGGGGAAGAGAGTGTTGATTGGTGGGCAAGTCAACAGTGATTGGCTGAGGAATTGCCAGGGCACGAGGAATGGGGAACTATGGGCTCCCGGGCCATGGGGCTCGAACATGCTTTTTGTGAGTTGCAGAGGACGGGGCCACCGCTTAACCAGCAGAAATGAGGAATATCAAGAACACAACCAGCTGATTGCAAAACGGCAGTTCACATTAGTTGTTGATGCATTCGGGGTTTGCTGCTCAATCTTTTCACAGGGGTTCCTGTGTAGGAATTGTAAGGGCCTCTTCCTGATTCCCTCAGTTTTATTTCATTTTATTTTGTCTTTATCATTTCTGATCCATGGACTGTTCACGGAGTGATAGAATTCAAGTTGAATAGAGGGAACAAAGTAAGTATGCTGTTATAAAGTTTTGTATTTCTGGGCACTTTATGGCACCCAAGAGATTTGGACGGGTTTGTTTCGACTGATTGGTTGATGGCCAATGCATTGGCCAGGGACAGTAATCTACCTGGCAACCAACAATTTTTGTCATAGTGTCGTAGAGCAGTGTTCTTCAAAGTCGGGGACGTAACCCACGGGTGGTGTCGGGAGGGTTGCGGAGCCGTAGTCCGTGGCGCTCCCTATCGCGCAAATCCCCGGGCAGCAGCCGGCATTTCAAAACACCGGCTGCAAGCGGCCGCGAACATGTTAAAAAAAAATTCGGCCGCATTGCACATGCGCCCCGGTAATCGGGCGCGCATGCGCAGTGCGGCCACTATTTTTTAAAACGGTTGCAGCTTTTTGTTTTACAAGTTCTGTAGTGGTTTTTATTCATTTATTTTATTTTTTTCACTTATTTTATTCATTTTTTTTACAAGTTTGGGGGGGTTTCATTCATTTTTTTCATTTATTTTATTCCTTTTATTTTATTTTTTTACAAGTTCGGCGGGGGGGGGGTTATTTGATAAAATTTTACAGGAAAAAAATGCAGAACTTTGGACAGTTGGAGACTCCGTACTTTCGGACACCGGAAGGCTTCACCTTCATCCAACAGGTTCCATTGGAGGAGCGTGTACGAGGGCCAAAGGGACCCAAAACCATTTCCTCCATTTTTGTCAGCAGCAAACAAGGTAATAGAAAATGGTGGGTCGCGCAGTTCGGCCAGCGTGAGTCGCGAAGGTCGGCCGGGTTGGGTCCCGAAGGTTGGCAGGTTGGTAAAAAAAAGTCTGTCGTAGAGCGCAGAAAAAGCACTTTGCGTCATAGGGTTTGCACTGATGATAACAGCCTATCCAGTCTCTCCTTCTATGCTCCTTCCCAGGCAACACCCTGGTGAATCCACCCTAGGCTAGTGTGCAGTCGATTCCAGCCCCACAGACCCTCGAGTCCCAATACAAGTGAATTAACCAATAATTCATATAACATTTGCAAAGTTTTGGTCACTTGACTGCTCAATATGTTATCACCACCAGGTTTGTAAGTTGAACACATTAACTGTTTATTTATAACAGGTACAAAGTTGAAATATGCAGTAATTATAACGGAATCATGGTCAGCTAATCTACTACCCCACCCCCCTTTTACCATCCCACCCTCTACCCAAACACACACAAGACATACACAAGGTGGGGGGGGGGGGGTAAAATAATAGAGATTAAGATGGAAAGAAAGATCCTTGCTTCTGATGTTTAAGTATTGCAGAAGGCTGACCTCTCAGGGTGCTTAGTGATTGAAGCCACCGGTGTATTGTTGGTGATGATCTTCTGCTAATGCAATCAGTCAGTACTCCCAGACAACATGATTTCCTCTGGAGAGGCACTTTAACTTTTATGAACCTGAGCCTTCACTCAAAGTAACAGACTCAGGCCTGTTTAATTCTTACTTGTTTCCAACTCCATCAGAACGATTAACAGCCTGACTTAAGATAAGAACAGGGGGTGGAGTTCTCCCAGCCCTGCGCCGGGCCGGAGAATCCCCGCGAATGGGCCACGCCGCCCCAACGCCGGCACGCGATTCTCTGCAATGTGGAGGATTGGCGCCGGCGTGGTTGGCACGATGCCGGTCGGGGGCCGCTCTACGTGGCCGGCCCGCCAATTCTCCAGCCCTGATGGGCCGAGCGGCCGTAGGAAAAGAGCCGTGTCCCGCCGGCGGCCGTTCTAACCCGCTCTGGGCCGGCGGGACCTCGGCGTGCAAGGGTTGGATGGCGGCCTGAGGGGGGGGGGGGGGGGGGGGGGGGGGGTCCGACCCCGGGGGGTGCCTCCGATGTGGCCTGGCCCACAATCGGGACCCACGTATCGGCGGGCCGGCCTCTGTGGCTGGGGGCCTCCTTTCCTACGCGCTGGCCCCTGTAGCCCTGCGCCATGTTGCGTCGGGGCCGGAGGGTTGAAGGAGGCCACTGCACATGTCCTCGTTGGCGCCGGCGCCACTGCGCATGTGCGGATCCCGCGGGGCACAGTTCGCGCCAGGATCTGCAGTGAACCGCTTCAGCGCCGTGCTGGCCTCCTGTAGGGGCCAGAATTAGACGTGGGAGCGGCCCTTTCAAGCCAGCCCCGTTCCCCACACGAGAGTTTAAAAGGGCTTTTAAACATCCTAACTCTGCCTGCAGCTACTGGGCTGACTTTGGTTTCCTTGCAGTTCAGTCTGGCTGTGCAGAGAGAGAGAGGTTTTGACCTCAGACCTTTAGAAAGAATCCATTAGATGGGAGAGAAAGAGGGTCCAGGTGCCTCCTTCTGGGCTTCTGAAGTAAAACGAAACGGTCTCCCTGAGGAACATTCCAGAGACAGCAGCACCAATCACAGCCTGCCCCCAGAAACAACCTGGCCCTTGGGGACAGCTCACTGGTCACCAGCCAAGCCACTCAGTCCAGCTCATCACTGATGTCAGATCAAACAGCACATCCTGCTGGAGTTTTCTGGTTTTAAATTAAGGGTAAGCTGCTTATCCTTAAAGTCATTAATCGTCCACGGACGAAATTGAAGGAGCGATAAGATCAACGAAAGTTAAGAGCGGACAAAGGTTAAATAGGAGGATCCATCCAATCTCCTCTCCAATCTAGTGCACTCATGTCCTTCCTATAGTGAGGGGACTAGAACTGCGCACAGTGCTCCAGCTATGGCCTTACCAGCGTCTTGCACTGCTCCACCATAACCTCCTTGCTCTTATGTTCCATGCCATGGCTGATAACAGCAAGTGTCCCATGTGCTTTCTTAACTACCCGATTTTACTGCAATTGTATAGGGCATTGGTGAGGCCACACCTGGAGTATTGTGTGCAGTTTTGGTGTCCTTATCTGAGGAAAGATGTTCTTGCTACGGAGGGAGCGCAGCAAAGGTTTACCAGGCTGATTCCTGGGATGGTGGGACTGACATTTGAGGAGAGACTAAGTCGGTTTGGGTTATATTCTTTGGAGTTTGGAAGAGTGAGAGGGGATCTCATAGAAACATAAAATTCTAACAGGATTAGACAGGGTAGATTTAGAAAGAATGAGCTGGATTCTCTGTTTCTGAGGCTAAGTGCTGGCGCGAATGGAAAATCCGCGGGAGGTTCATGACAGGAAAGTCAGCGTGAACCCCTCAGCGATTCCGGTACCGGTGAGGGGCACGTGAAACTCTTACAGATTGCGCCAAAAACGGCTGGAGAATGGTCTGGTTCCGGACTGCGCATGGGCAGGGCTGGCGACCTGCACCGATTATGCCATAAACATGGCGTAAACCCTAACCCGCCAACTGCGAATCCCAGCCCACTTCCCACCAGCCCGAGCAGAAGCCCCCCCCCCCCCCCCCCCCCCCACGGATCCCGGCTGAGTGTGAGTGTGGCGGTGCTGGCCACTGTCTGCAGCTGGTACGCCGGCTTCCTGATCGCTGGGACCACACGTGGCCATTGCTGTCGGCAACGTGGCCCATCGGGGGTGGAGCATCGCAGGTGAGCCAGGCGATGACAGGTCAACAGCATTGAAACAGCGCATGGTACGCATCACAATGATGCTGGTTTGGAGAGGGTGGGGTATGGCAGACTGGCATCAAACCAGCGCCAGCCCCAATTCCGGCGTCGGTATCCATCCTCCACCCAGTCGCCAATCACGATTTCGGATTCGGGCCACGGTGAATCCAGAGTATCCAGATTCCTGATTATCATAGATAGAATTTACAGTGCAGAAGGAGGCCATTCGGCCCATCGAGTCTGCACCGGCTCTTAGAAAGAGCACCCTACCCAACAGGGCCGGCTCAAGGCACCGGCAACTCGGGCAGTCGCCCGGGGCGCCATGTGCTAGGGGGCGCCAGAGACTCGGGTCCCGCGCATGCGCAGTTGGGCCAGTGCCAACCAGCGCATGCGTGGTGGCCGCCCTCCCCCAGGGCGGCCCCCCCTCGGTCCGCCGAGGAGGAAACTGGAGCACCCGGAGGAAACCCACGCACACACGGGGAGGATGTGCAGACTCCGCACAGACAGTGAGCCAAGCCGGAATCGAACCTTGGACCCTGGAGCTGTGAAGCAATTGTGCTATCCACAATGCTACCGTGCTGCCCTTAATGGTGGGGGAACCCAGAACAAGAGGTCATAGTTTGAGGACAAGGGGTAAACCTTTTAGGACTGAGGTGCGGATAGATTTCTTCACCCGAGAGTGGCGAATCGGTGGAATTCACTACCACAGAAAGTAGTTGAGGCCAAACTGTTACTTGATTTCAAGAAGGAATTAGACATAGGTCTTGGGGCTAAAGGGATCAAGGGATATTGGGTGGGCGGGATCAGGGTATTGAACTTGATGATCAGCCATGATCATAATGAATGGCTGAGCAGGCTCGAAGGGCTGAATGGCCTCCTCCTGCTTCTATTGTCTGTGTATGTTTCTATTCACCTGCTCTAGTGGGGGTTTCAGAGAACACAGGAGGAGCAAACTGGACCCTCAAGGTCGAAGCAGCTCTGCTCTGCTGCCTCCTGTCTGAAGGCAAAGGCTTCTAGACCCTGA
Organism: Scyliorhinus canicula; assembly: GCF_902713615.1. NCBI lineage: Eukaryota > Metazoa > Chordata > Chondrichthyes > Carcharhiniformes > Scyliorhinidae > Scyliorhinus > Scyliorhinus canicula. The sequence continues at coordinate 85,870,290 of NC_052161.1, forward strand.
AAGAAGAAGGTGTCTCTCTCTCTCTTGCTGGCGACCTGCTATTCATGAGTCTACAGTGAAAACCACTACAGTGAAAACCATTGATCACATCCACCTGATCAATTCCGGCCTCGGGTGACTGTCTGTGTGGAGTCTGCACATTCTCACTGTGTCTGCATGGGTTTCCTCCCGATGCTCCGGTTTCCTCCCACAGTCCCACATGGGCAGCACGGCAGCGCAAGTGGATAGCACTGTGGCTTTACAGCTCCAGGGTCCCAGGTTCGATTCCCTGCTTGGTCACTGTTTGTGCGGAGTCTGCACGTTCTCCCGTGTCTGCGTGGGTTTCCTCCGGGTGCTCCGGTTTCCTCCCACAGTCCAAAGACGTGCAGGTTAGGTGGATTGGCCATGATAAATTGCTCTTGGTGACTGGAACGGTTAGGAGGGGTTACTGGGTTACGGGGATGGGGTGGAGGTGAGGGTTTAAGTGGGTCGGTTCTGCACTGTATGTTCTATGTTCTAGTCCAAAGATGTGCAGGTTAGGTGGATTGCCCTTTGGTGGACTTCCTGTGACGATGATATGCTGAGCAGATGCACATCAGGTGGCTCTCCTCCAGAACGTAATAATAATCTTTATTGTCACAAGTAAGATTACATTAACACTGCAATGAAGTTACTGTGAAAAGCCCCGAGTCGCCACATTCCGGTGCCTGTTCGGGTACACAGAGGGAAACTTCAGAATGTCCAAATTACCTAACAGCATGTTTTTCGGTACTTGTGGGAGGAAACGTTTAGGCAGATTTTGCCCGAAGATTGGACAGCAACGTGTCCTTAATCGAGAAAGGGAAGGAATAGAGCCAGCATGCCAGCAAACGGCAGCTCGAGAGGCCGAAGGATTGGCAGGAACGGAGAAAAAGGACACAAGCAGCAGGTGGACGAGCCGGCGGAGCCACGAGGCGACGGCGCCCCGGCCTCCCCAAAAAGAATGATCCAATAAACCCGAGCATCAAGCCTCCCCCCCACGGTCAGGAATGGATGGAAGGCAGTTCTTATGAAGGAATTGGCCGCGATGAGAGAGGCGGTTACAGAGGCAATGGCCTTCATGCAAACACCAACCAATGGATTGGGGAAGAAGATGGAGGCGCAGGAAAAAAAAACAATCCAGGAGGTGGAGAAGGTGTCGACGGACCAGAGCAACAGAATTGACGCCCTGTGGGGCAGAAGTCAAAAGGTTGATGGCAGCCCAGGGGAGCTTGAAGGGGAAAGTCGAGGAGCAGGGGAATAGGTCCCGATGCCAGAACATTTGAATTGTGGTCTGCAGGAGGGTATTGTGAGCAGGGACCCGACGGGCTATGCCGCCCAAATGTTGGGCAACTTAGTCGGGAGAGTCAGTTTCCCCAAGCCACCAGAGATCGACAGAGCGCCCATGTCGATCTGACTGAAACCCAAGGCGGGGGAGCAACCGAAGGTGATTATTGCGAAATTATATCGATACCAGGATCGTGAGAGGATTCTGGGGTGGGCGAGACAGACCAAGGCGAGTATCTGGGAAGGACACAGAATCCGGGTCCAGCAAGACATTGGGGCGGACTTGCCAAAACACAGGACCGAATTTAATCAGGCGAATCGGCCTTATACAAGAATGGGGTAAGATTCAGAATGCTGTTCGCAGCATTGGGTTCTGGGTCACGTTCCACAATAAGGCAATGTGGAGGAGCAGAGAGATCTTGGGGTCTATGTTCACAGATCTTTGAAAGTTGCCACTCAAGTGGATAGAGCTATGAAGAAGGCCTCTGATGTGCAAGCGTTCATTAGCTGAGGGATTGAATTTAAGAGCCGTGAGGTGATGATGCAGCTGTACAAAACCTTGGTCAGGCCACATTTGGAGTACTGTGTGCAGTTCTGGTCACCTCATTTTAGGAAGGATGTGGAAGCTTTGGAAAAGGTGCAAAGGAGATTTACCAGGATGTTGCCTGGAATGGAGAGTAGGTCTCACAAGGAAAGGTTGAGGCTGCTCGGCCTTTTCTCATTAGAACGGAGAAGGATGAGGGGCGACTTGATATAGGTTTATAAGATGAACAGGGGAATAGATAGCGTAGACAGACAGAGACTTTTTCCCCAGGTGGAACAAACCATTACAAGGGGACATAGATTTAAGGTGAATGGTGGAAGATATAGGGGGGATGTCAGAGGTAGGTTCTTTACCCAGAGTAGTGGGGGCATGGAATGCACTGCCTGTGGAAGTAGTTGATCGGAAACATTAGGGACCTTCAAGCGGCTATTGGATAGGTACATTGATTACGGTAGAATGATGGGGTGTAGATTAATTTGTTCTTAATCTAGGACAAAAGTTCAGCACAACATCGTTGGCCGAAGGGCCTGTTCTGTGCTGTATTTTTCTATGTTCTATGTTCTAAGGAACATTACTCCAATACCCTGGCGGAAGTGAATGAGTTTGTTCGGTCAAACGAACAAGGGACAGGCGAGGCAGCGATAAAGGTGAAGCAGAGGAGGAAAGAGACAGAGAAAGAAATCTAATGGACACATGTTATGTTTGCGTGGGACTGTGCTGCCTCGCTTTTAGCAGACCGGGTCACGGGGAAGGGCGAGGGCAGCGGAACGCAGGCGAGGGTAAGGCAGAGGGAGTGGACAGACAGCGGGCGTAAGACCAGACCCGAGAGGGAGGCCACCACACGAGCAGGGATAGCTCGTGCAGGAAGTAAAATAGCAAGGGGGGCTGCAACACACCTCCAGACAGGGAGGGAGCGTCTGGATTAGGGTGGGGAGGGGGAGGGACATAGGGACGGGGAGGGAGAACGGCAAAGGGGACACAGGGAGGGGACGGCACAGGAGGGGGGGACAGTAAGGGAGACGGGGGGGGGGTAAGGATCACAAAGGGAACACAAAGGGATGAAAGGGGTGGTTCTCATATTGGCTGCAGCGGGTAAGGTGCAGGTTGAGGGAACAAGATGGCACCGCAAGCAGCCACTTTGGAGGGTTGCTAAACAAAGGGAAACCGTGGAGGGACGCACCCACATGGCGTACACACAGTTGGCGGACATGTTGGGTGACCCCTGGACAAAGGGAAACTCCGGAGCGCAGGGGCCCAACCTCATGATGAGACCGGTGACCGTGGCCATTTTGGACGGCCCCCTTACAAAGGGAAACCCCAGAGTGCAGGGCCGTGTGCAGCAGGTAAATATGGGTGATCCCTCAGGAAGCGGGAGCAAAAAACCCCCAACCAGGATTATCACATGGAATGTCAGGGGTCCAGAGTCTTCGCCACTAAATAAGTTTGAAAGCTGACATAGTCCTCCTGCAAGAAACACACCTGAGGGAGAAGGTCTGACTGAGGGTAAGGAAGGGCTGGGTGGGACATGCGTATTAGTCATGTTACGCGACGATAGCTAGGGGAGTAGCCGTACTGATCAGCAAGAGGACGGTGTTTACGGCGCCAAGGACAATCACGGACCCAGGAGGACTGTACGTCATGCTCAGCGGTGTCCTAGATGGACACAGGTAGTTCTGGTAAATATGTATGGGCCCAACTGGGATGACACAGATTTCATAAAGAAGACCATGGCGGTAATCCCCGACATTGACACACCAAATGATCATGGGGTGAACATAGAACATTACAGCGCAGTACAGGCCCTTCGGCCCACGATGTTGCGCCATCCTGTGAAACCCTTCTAAAGCCCATCTACACTATTCCCTTATCATCCATATGCCTATCCAATGGCCATTTGAATGCGTTTAGTGTTGGCGAGTCCACTACTTTTGCAGGCAGGGCATTCCACGCCCTTACTACTCTCTGAGTAAAGAACCTACCTCTGACATCTGTCCTATATCTATCTCCCCTCAATTTAAAGCTATGTCCCCTCGTGCTAGACATCACCATCCGAGGAAAAAGGCTCTCACTGTCCACCCTATCTAATCCTCTGATCATCTTGTATGCCTCAATTAAGTCACCTCTTAGCCTTCTTCTCTCTAACGAAAACAGCCTCAAGTCCTTCAGCCTTTCCTCATATGATCTTCCCTCCATACCAGGCAACATTCTTGTAAATCTCCTCTGTACCCTTTCCAATGCTTCCACATCCTTCCTATAATGTGGCGACCAGAACTGCACACAATACTCCAAATGCGGCCGCACCAGAGTTTTGTACAACTGCAACATGACCTCATGGCTCCGAAACTCAATTCCTCTACCAATAAAAGCTAACACACCGTACGCCTTCTTAACAACCCTCTCAACCTGGGTGGCAACTTTCAGGGATCTATGGACATGGACACCGAGATCTCTCTGCTCGTCCACACTACCAAGAATCTTACCATTAGCCCAGTACTCTGCCTTTCTGTTATTCCTTCCAAAATGAATCACCTCACACTTTTCTGCATTAAACTCCATTTGCCACCTGTCAGCCCAGCTCTGCAGCTTATCTATGTCCCTCTGTAACTTGTAACATCCTTCTGCACTGTCCACAACTCCACCGACTTTAGTGTCATCTGCAAATTTACTCACCCATCCTTCTACGCCCTCCTCCAGGTCATTTATAAAAATGACAAACAGCAACGGCCCCAAAACAGATCCTTGTGGCACACCACTAGTAACTGGACACCAGTCAGAGCATTTCCCATCAACCACCACCCTTTGTCTTCTATCAGCTAGCCAATTTCTGATCCAAACTGCTAAATCACCCTGAATCCCATGCCTCTGTATTTTCTGCAATAGCCTACCGTGGGGAACCTTATCAAACGCTTTACTGAAATCCATATACACCACATCAACTGCTTTACCCTCATCCACCTGTTTGGTCACCTTCTCGAAGAACTAAATGAGGTTTGTGAGGCACGACCTACCCTTCACAAAACCATGTTGACTATCTCTAATCAAATTATTCCTTTCCAGATGATTATACATCCTATCTCTTATAAACCTTTCCAAGACTTTTCCCACAACAGAAGTAAGGCTCACTGGCCTATAGTTACCGGGGTTATCTCTACTCCCCTTCTTGTACAAGGGGACAACATTTGCTATCCTCCAGTCCTCTGGCACTATTCCTAAAGCCAAAGGCCCAGCAATCTCCTCCCTAGCTTCCCAGAGAATCCTAGGATAAATCCCATCCGGCCCAGGGGACTTATCTATTTTCACACTTTCCAGAATCGCTAACACCTCCTCCTTATGAACCTCAAGCCCTTCTAGTCTAGTAGCCTGTATCTCAGTATTCTCCTCGACAACTTTGTCTTTTTCCTGTGTGAATACTGACGAAAAATACTCATTTAGCACCTCTCCTATCTCCTCGGACTCTCCGCACAACTTCCCACTACTGTCCTTGACTGGCCCTACTCTTACCTTAGTCATTCTTTTATTCCTGACACACCTATAGAAAGCTTTAGGGTTATCCTTGATCCTACCTGCCAAAGACTTCTCATGTCCTCGCTTGGCTCTTCTTAGCTCTCTCTTTAGAGTCTTCCTAGCTAACTTGTAACTCTCAAGCGACCCAACTGAACCATCACGTCTCATCTTCACATAAGAATCCTTCTTCCTCTTGACAAGTGATTCAACTGCTTTAGTAACCCATGGTTCCCTCACTCGACCACTTCCTCCCTGCCTAACAGGTACATACTTATCAAGGACACGCAGTAGCTGTTCCTCGAACATGCTCCACATTTCCATTGTGTCCATCCCCTGCAGTTTTCCTCTCCAGGCGATGCATCCTAAGTCTTGTCTCATCGCATCATAATTGCCTTTCCCCCAGCAATAACTCTTGCCCTGCGCTTTATACCTATCCCTTTCCATCGCTAAAGTAAACGTAATCGAATTGTGGTCACTATCACCAAAATGCTCACCTACCTCCAAATCTAACACCTGTCCTGGTTCATTACCCAGTACCAAATCCAATATGGCCTCGCCTCTTGTTGGCCTATCTACATACTGCATCAGGAAACCCTCCTGCACACATTGGACAAAAACGGATCCATCTAAAGTACTCGAACTATAGTGTTTCCAGTCAATATTTGGAAAGTTAAAGTCCCCCATAACAACTACCCTGTTATTTTCGCTCCTATCCAGAATCATCTTTGCAATCCTTTCCTCTACATCTCTGGAACTTTTCGGAGGCCTATAGAAAAGCCCTAACAGGGTGACCTCTCCTTTCCTGTTTCTTAACTGAGCCCATACTACCTCAGTATTCGAGTCCTCATCAAATGTCCTCTCAGCCACCGTAATACTTTCCTTGACTAACAATGCCACCCCTCCCCCTCTCTTACCACCATCCCTGAACTTACTGAAATATCTAAACCCCGGCACCTGCAACAACCATTCTTCACCCAGCTCTATCCATGTCTCCGAAATGGCCACAACATCGAAGTCCCAGGTACTAACCCATGCCGCAAGCTCACCCACCTTATTCCGGATGCTCCTGGCATTGAAGTAGACACACTTTAGACCACCTTCCTTCCTGCCGGTACACTCCTGCAACTTTGAAACCTTACTCATGACCTCACTACTTCTTGTGTACTGGAGCTACAATTCAAGTTCCCAATCCCCTGCTGAACTAGTTTAAACCCTCCCAAAGAGCATTAGCAAACCTCCCCCCGAGGATATTAGTAGCCCTCTGGTCCAGGTGTAGACCATCCCATTTGTAGAGGTCCCACCTACCCCAGAATGAGCCCCAATTGTCCAGGAATCTGAAACCCTTCCTCCTGCACCAACCCTGCAGCCACGTGTTCAACTGCTCTCTCTCCCTATTCCTCGACTCGCTAGCATGTGGCACGGGTAACAACCCAGAGATAATAACTCTGTTTGTTCTAGCTCTAAGTTTCCACCCTAGCTCCCTGAATTCCTGCCTTACATCCCTATCCCTTTTCCTACCTATGTTGTTGGTACCTATGTGGACCACGACTTGGGGCTGCTCCCCCTCCCCCTTAAGTATCCCGAAAACACGATCTGAGACGACGGTGGTGCGACGTCAACTGCGTACAGGCTGACGGAGAGGACGATTAGGCAGTAACTGAAGCTGACCACATATCAGAAACTGAGCAGAACTGAAGTGCATCTTCCGTGGATAAGACTCGGCCCAACACAAGTTCGAGTGAGTCCACAGAGGGGATCTTGCAGCCTGAGAGTCTGGCCGGAGTGGTCCAGCTTAATCAAAACTAACCGATGGTTCAATACCTTGCATTCTGAAGGGATCACTGCTTGCCAGGTCATCAACCCCAGTAGCGAAAATCTTCAAATCTCTTATACATCTTAACCCCGGTTATTTTCGAACCTTTCCTACCCCTTCACTGTGTGTCTGTCTTGTGTGTGTCATGGGAATGCCCGTTTAAGAAATGGCTTCAGTGATGTCATTGTGTGGATGGAACTGGGCTGTGGCTCTAGGAGTTGGGTTTTCTTTTGTTTTAGTTTGGGGCTGTTTTGGTAGCTCCGAATTGTTTTGCTTTCATTTTCACATTTGGCTGATGTACTCAGAAGGAGGTATGGCCGATCTCGCTATCTTCATTTTAAAAGCTGTTTCCGGACTGCTTGATAACTTGAAAATAAATAATTGCTTCCTGGAAGGAATTCAAACCTGCTGTTTTGGAAAGGACACAAGAGCATCCATACCAGGTCTTGAGTGCTGTGTGCTGGGCCACACCTTTGAAAAGAAGGTACTGGTTTATGGGATCTTGTTATTAAATTGGAACAGCTAAAGGGGGGAATTTATTAAGGGATATACATAGAGTACTGTAGCTGTGTGGGGTATTTATGATTGTAGTTGATAAAAATGCTTACTGTGTGTGTTTATAAAAATGTTAACTAAATTTGCAGAATAAAGCTTGTTTTTGATGAAAAGTGCTTAAGGCCTCTGTTGAATAACACCTGAAAGACAGGCCCTTGTGCTCCTCGTACCCAAAATCAATAAACAGTTGTTGGTCAGGTGAACTCGATGATATACTTTGGAGTTTTCTAAACTCTGGCCCATAACATGTGTGTTTGGGTGAAGGGTGGGATGGGGTTTTGGGAATAGGTAGACTGGTAGATCATTGTTCCATAATTGCCATTATATGTTCATCGTTTACTCATGCTATAAATAAACAGTTTGTTAATGTTTTACTTATAAATCTGGTGCCTGTAACTCATTGGAGCAGACAAGGGTTAAAGATCTCAGGAAAAAAACCCCACAAATTATTGGTTAATTCACTTATGCCGGGACTCCGGGGTCTGCGGGGCTGGATCTGACCACGCACTTGCCCAGGGTGTCGTAACAATCCAAAGATAATTAATGCGCATGCCACTTTAAGACAAGCAGCATGTAAGAATTACATACCTTTAATACAAACAGAAGAATCCGGGAGGCTGTGCTGGTTTAAACTGGTAATTGGCAACTGGCCCAGTATCAGTGAGGACGTGGTTTGATTGACTTGGCTAGTGGCCAATCAATGGGCCCAGAGGAGGCTCTGCACCGTGCCGGTAGTAGGTGATGATTGGATATTATTCCACCAGAGCCCCCGCAGTCCCAGTTTGGTTTCAGTTTTGATTCTGGCCACCTGATGAAGAGACCTAACTGACTCTCTCCCCAAAAGATCCAACTAATTCTCTCCAGAAGGACTCAGTGGGGTGTTATGGGCCAGGGTTTAGAACGCACCAAACTATATCATGGAGTTCCCCTAACCTACAATTGTTCATTGATTTTGGCTACGAGGAGCACAAGGTCCTGTCTTTCAGGTGTTATTCAACAAAGGCCTTTTCATCAAAAACAAAGTTATTCTACGAATTTAGTTAACATTTGTATAAACACACACAGTAAGCATTTTTATCAAATACAAGTATAAATACCCCACACACCACAGTACTCTACATATAACCCTTAATGAATTTCCCCCTTCAACTGTTCCAATTTAGCAACAAGATCCCATAAACCAGTACCCCCTTTTCAAAGGTATGGCCCAGAACACAGCACTCAAAACCTGGGGCGGGATTCTCCGACCACACGCAGGGTCGGAGCATCGGGGGGGGGGGGTGGGTTGCGGCATCGGGGGGGGTGGGGTTGCGGCATCGGGGGGGGTTGGGTTGCGGCATGGGGGGGGTGGGTTGCGGCATCGGGGGGTGGGTTGCGGCATCCGGGGGGTTGCGGCATGGGGGGGGGTGGGTTGCGGCATGGGGGGGTGGGTTGCGGCATCCGGGGGGTTGCGGCATGGGGGGGGGTGGGTTGCGGCATCGGGGGGGGGGGGGTTGCGGCATGGGGGGGGGGGGGTGGGGGTTGCGGCATCGGGGGGGGTTGGGTTGCGGCATGGGGGGGTGGGTTGCGGCATCGGGGGTGGGTTGCGGCATCCGGGGGGTTGCGGCATGGGGGGGGGTGGGTTGCGGCATGGGGGGGTGGGTTGCGGCATCCGGGGGGTTGCGGCATGGGGGGGGGTGGGTTGCGGCATCGGGGGGGGGTGGGTTGCGGCATCGGGGGGGGTGGGTGCGGCATGGGGGGGGTGGGTTGCGGCATGGGGGGGGGTGGGTTGCGGCATCGGGGGGGGGGTTGCGGCATCGGGGGGGGGGGGGGGGTGGGGTTGCGGCATCGGGGGTGGGTTTGCGGCATCGGGGGTGGGTTGCGGCATCGGGGGGTGGGTTGCGGCATCGGGGGGGGTGGGTTGCGGCATCCGGGGAGTTTGCGACATCGGGGGGGGGGGGGTTTGGGGGCAGCGGCGTGCAGAGAGGGGGGGCTACGGATGCCCTGGGCCAACGCACCGTCGCCCCCCCTCTGTACGCCGCTGCCCCCTACCCCAACCACCCCCCCCTCACCACCCCTACCCCCTCCAATGCCGCCCCCCATCTCTCGCAACGCCGCAACCCCCCCTCATCGCCGCAACCCCCCCTCTCAACACCGGGTCCCCCCCTCTCAACGCCGGGTCCCCCCCTCTCAACGCCGGGTCCCCCCCCCCCCCTCAACGCCGGGTCCCCCCCCTCAACGCCGGGCCCCCCCCTCAACGCCGGTACCCACACCCCGTCCCCCTCCCTCTGAAGGCCGGTACCCACACACCCCCCCTTCTCCCCTCCTCCCCCCTTCCTTCCTCCTCCCCCCCTCCTTCCTCCTCCCCCCTTCCTTCCTCCTCCCCCCTCCTTCCTCCTCCCCCCTTCCTTCCTCCTCCCCCCTCCTTCCTCCGTCCCCCCTCCTTCCTCCTCCCCCCTCCTTCCTCCTCCCCCCTTCCTTCCTCCGTCCCCCCTCCTTCCTCCTCCCCCCCTTCCTTCCTCCGTTAGTGGGGGGGGGGGTGCGGCGTTAGTGGGGGGTGGGGGGGTGCGGCGTTGGAGGGGGGTAGGGGTGGTGAAGGGGGTAGGGGTGGTGAAGGGGGTAGGGGTGGTGAGGGGAGGGGATTGGGGTAGGGGCAGCTGCGTGCAGAGGGGGGGCGACGGTGCGTTGGCCCTGGGCATCAGTCGCCCCCCTCCTCTGCACGCCGCTGCCCGCAACCCCCCCCCCAAATGCCGGGTCTGCCCCCCCCCCCCAAATGCCGGGTCTGCCCCCCCCAAATGCCGGGTCTGCCCCCCCCCCAAAATGCCGGGTCTGCGCCCCCCCCCAAAATGCCGGGTCTGCCCCTCCCCCCCCCCCAAAATGCCGGGTCTGCCCCCCCCCCCCCCAAAATGCCGGGTCTGCCCCCCCCCCCCAAAATGCCAGGTCTGCCCCCCCAAAATGCCGGGTCTGTCTCTCTCCTCCTCCTCCTCCTCCAAAAAACGCCGGGTCTCACCACTTCCGCAGCTGGTGAAACTGACGCGTATCGCGTCAGACAGCTGCTGGCCCCTCCGGGAACGGAGATTGCCAACTTAAAAGAAGGCCCCGACGCCGGAGTGATTAACACCGATTTTTCTCGCCGGAAACCCGCGTTACGACGGGCAATGGAGAATCCCGCCCCTGGTATGGATGCTCTGTGTCCTTTCCAAAACAGCAGGTTTGAATTTCTTCCAGAAAGCAATTATTTATTTTCAAGTTATCAATTAATCTGGAAACAGCTTTTAAAACGCAGAGAGAGAGAGACAGGACAAGACTTCTCTGTCTGAATCCAGCAGCCAAATATGAAAACGAAAGCAAAAACTCAGAGCCACACATCAAGCCCAAACCAAAACGAAAGTAAACCTCAGAGCCACAGCCCAGCTCCACCCACGCAATGACATCACTGAAGCCATGTGATAAGAGAAAAACATAAAGGGACAATCCCATGACAGGGGGCTGACACTCTCTCCAGCAAGTCTGCGTGTCGGTACCTTGAGCCTGCAGAGGCCTGAAGTCAAACCATAAACTGAGAGCAAGGTTTAACCTGAAATAAAATGTCTCTACAGAAAGATGAGGTCTGAAGGCAACCCTTGAGCTGAAGGCCCAGTTTGGTCCAGAAAGCCTGCTGCCTGTGAGTTTTGACTCGATAAGGAAGACCATTAGTGGCTGTAAACCAGAGACTTTAAATCTTTTAAAAAAATATTTTGATTAATAGTTTGCTTTTTTACACTGTACAAGAAATGGATGAAGCGGTTAGAATTTATATTTTGTTCCTCTTCGGCGTCCCCCTGTTCCACCTGCCCCTTTTCTGCTGTCTCCAGATCCTATCCTGAGCTCTTCCTTTCACCGAAGATGGTTTGTTCAGTATTTTCTTTTCATTTATAATTGCTTTGTGTGGGGTTCTCAGGTCCCTTTGTCAGTTTCTCCCTGGGCTCCCCTTTGGCGCTTCCTTGGGTCTCACCCCCCTGTTGCCCCCCTCCTGCATTCCTGTGGCTCTGGTGGTTCCCGTGCATCCCCCCCCCCCCCCCCCCCCCCTCTTCCCAACCGTTCTATCCATTATTGACTTTCAACACATCTTGGAACAGGCTGATGAATGGCTCCCACGTTTTGTGGAAGCCATCTTCTGACCCTCGGATAGTGTACTTGATCTTCTGCAAATGGAGAAATTCCAATAGGCGTACCAGCCAGTCCGCCGCTGTGGGTGGAGCTGCTGATCGCCAGCCGAGCAGGACTCTCCGGCGAGTGATTAGGGAAGCAAAGGCAAGTTCTGGCTGGTCCGATATCCCGAAGACTGCCACTCTTTGGCACAGCTCCACCCTCACTCCCACAACCTTGGACATTGCCTCGGAGAAGGCTGTCCAGAACCCAGCAAGTTTGGGGCAGGCCCAGAACATGTGGGCGTGGTTGGCCGGGCCTCCCTGGCACCGTTCACATTTGTCCTCCACCTCCGGGAAGAGCCTGCTCATTCGGATGCTTATCAAGTGTACTCTGTGCACCACTTTAAGCTGCATAAAGCTTGCGCAGGAGGTGGAGATGGCCCTGTTCAGTGCTTTGTTCCAGAGACCCCAACCTACTTCCGTCCTTGCTCTTCCTCCCATTTCTCCCTTGTTCCATCCAGTAGGGAGCATGTCCTTTCTAAGAGTCATCCGTATATGTCCCTGCAGATCCCCTTTCCCAGTCTGTGTCCAGTAACCCCTCCATTGTGACTCTCGGGGCCCTCATCGTCTCCTTGCAGAGAAAGTTTTTGATTTATAAAAGTCGGAGTTCCTGCCCGTTCAGTAGTTTCAGTCTCTCTGTCAGGTCTTCTTGGGTCACTAGTCTGTCCCCGTGTAGAAATCCCGAACTGTCAATGTCCCCCTGTCCTGTCTCCATCTCTTAAAGGTGGCATCTAGCAAGACCGGTGGAAATCTGTGGTTGCCGCAGATCCCCCATGGTGGACATCTCGGTGAGACCGAAGTGCTGCCTGACCTGGTTCCAGGTTCTCAGTGTTGCTACTACCACTGGGCTGGTTGTGTGTTTTGCCGGCAGGGATAGGAGTGCTGTCGTGGGCAAGGATCATTCCTGTGTAGGAAGACTCCCCCATCCTCACCCTTTCCATGTTTGGTTCCTTCACCCACCCCCTCACTTGCTCAGCTGTGACTGCACAGTGGTAGTACTGCAAGTTCCGGAGGGCCAGTCCTGCCATCAGATTCCACTTGTGTATCCGCATCCAGTTGTGGGCTATCTGGATCCCCAGCTTGCGGAATTAGTTTTGGGATATTTTAAATGGGAGAGCCTCCAGCTCTGCCCCTCCCCCACTCAGGTTCACCGGGAAAACCTCACTCTTGCCCAGGTTGAGTTTGCAGCCTGAGAAGGCCCAGAACTCTTCCAGAAGCTTTATGATTTCCTTCACGCTGCTCTGCGGGTCCGAGACGTACAGGAGCAGGTCATCCAGATAGAGTGAGACTCTGTGCTCTCTGCCTCCTCTTCGGAATCCCCTCCAGCCTCTCACGTCTCACAAGGCGATCCACAGCGGCTCAATTGTCAAGGCAAACAGGAGTGGGAACAGCGAGCATCCCGGTTGTTGGTCTGAAACCTCGTATTGGGGGCATTGTACAGTTTCATCATGAGGTGAACCCCATCCTTATCCAAATCACTCCAGTTCCAGTACCTCAATGAAATACTTCCATCCGACTCTACCAAACTGTTTCTGCATCCAGGTGTTCTCCCCCCAGATGGGTTCAGTATACTTTTCAGCAGCCATCTGATGTTCGTAGTCAGCTGTCTACCCTTAACAAAGCCTGTCTTGTCCTCTGCGACCCTCTCTGGTACACAGTTCTCCAACTGCTGAGCCAGGACTTTTGCGAGTATTTTCGCGGCCACATTAAGCAGCGAAATGGGTCTGCATGATCCTCATTCCATCGGGTCTTTGTCTTTTTTTGGACATCACTGGTGACATTGTGGCCTGTGTTAGCGTAGGCGACAAAGTGCCCCTCACTAATGAGTCTGTGAACATCTCCTGCTGATGCAGGGTGAGAGCCAGTGCAAATTTTCAGCAAAGTCTGCCGGGATCCCAACGTGTCCCGGCGCCTTCCCCGTCTGCATGCAGTTGTTGCTCTTCATGATCTGTCCCAGTCCTATTGGTGCTTCCAGCTCCCCCCACCTATCATCCCCCATGACTGCCACGTCCAGTTCTTCGAGGAACCGTTTAATCTCCGCATTCCCGTTGTGGGGCTCAGAGGTATACATTCCTCGGTAGAAGGCCTCAAACTCTTGGTTGACCTTTTTTGGTTCGGGTATCAGTCTGCCTCTGCTGTCCTTCACCTGCGCTATCTCCCTCGTGGCTGCCTGCTTTCTCAGCTGGTGAGCTAGTAGGGGGCCAGCCTTCTCTCCGTGCTCATAAAAGATCCCTCATGTCTGGCGGAGTTGATGCATTGCCTTCCTGGTGTACAGCAGGTTAAAGTCCATATGTAGCTTTATCCTCTCTGCCAGAAGCTCTACGATCAGGGCCTCGGAGTATCTTCTGTCAATTTCCAGTATGAAGTCGATCAGTTGTTGCCTGGCTGCCCTTTCTAGCCTAACTCTACGAGCCTTGCAGGGTATAATTTCTCCCCTAATCACAGCCTTCAGTGCCGCCCAGAATGTGGAAGGTGAGACCTCCCCGTTCCGGTTGTTAATAACGTACTCACCTAAGGCCTGTGATGTTTTTAGGCAGAAGGCCTTGTCAGCCAGGAGGTCCGTGTCCAGCCTCCATGTGGGGCGCTGGGCACGGCCCGTCTCCAACCTCACATCCATGTAATGTGGAGCATGGTCGGAGATGATGATCACGGAGTATTCCTCCCTATTTCTGGAAGCACTGATTTCCCCACTACAAAGAAGTTGATGCAGGTGTGCTGGTGAGAATAACAAAAACTCCGTCTCACCTGGGTGCAGGAACCGCCATGGGTCCACCGCCCCCATCTGCTCCATGAACGCTCTCAGTTCCCGAGCCATGCCTGTCGTTTTCCTAGTTCTAGAGTTTGATCTGTCTGTCAATGGACTTTGTACACAGTTAAAGTTCCCCCCACTCCACAATCAGTCGGTGCGTATTTATTTCAGGGATTTCCACAATGGTCTTTTTTACAAACTCCATGTTGTCCAGTTGGGTGTGTACATGTTAATCAGGACTAATCAGCACCCCCTGTAGGACACCGCTGACAATAATGTACTGTCCTCCTTGATCTGTAACAGTCTTTGTTGCCATGAACACTGTTCTCTTGCTTATCAGAATAGCTATCCCCTGTAGCAGGAATGGCCCCACCGGCCCTTCCTTACCCGCAGTCATTCCTTTCCCCTCAGGTGGATCTCTTGGAGGAAGATTATGTCGGCTTTCATACTTTTCAGGTGGGCGAAGACTCTGGATCTTCTCACTGGGCCGTTAAGTCCCCTTACTTGTCTTGGGGGGGGGGGGGGGGGGGGGGGAGAGGGGGAGGAAGAAAGAGTTTCTGTCCCCTCCGTCCTGCGGGATCAACCATTCTTACCTTGCAAATGCGCCCCTTCACTCTGGAGTTTCCCTTTGTTAGGGGGCTGTCCAAAATGATTGCCGTCACCGTACCCACCATGTGGTTGGGCCCTTGCGCTCCGGAGTTGCCCTTTGGCCAGGAGGCACCCAACATGGTCGGCAAGTGTGTGTCCCCCCCCCCCATTCACCTCCCACCTTCCACCCTCCCAAAGCCTGGTGCTCTCTCCCCGCTGGGAGATACACTGCAGCCTCCCTCTCTCTCATACTTCCTACCTAGCGCTAGCTTGTCCCGCTATTGTGGTGGTCCCCCTCCCGGAGTTGCTCTGAACCCCTCCTATACCTGATCCATTGCCATCCTCTGACTCCTCCTCACCCATTCCTGCGCTCCGCTGTTCTCGCCCCTTCCTTCCTTTGAGCTAGTGTCCTTGCTCAAAGTGAAGCAGTACTGTCCCATGCGCAAATTGTCGATGCCCGTAACTTTTTTTCTATATTTCTCTGCGACCTCCCCACCTCTGCTTTTTGTCCAGGCCATTCACCTGCACCAACGTGTCCCCGTCTGCCAGGGTGGTGAAATAATGTTCTTTATTCTGGAATGTCACCCGAGCCTGGCAGGGAATAACATCCCGAATTTTATACCGTTCTTGTACAGTGCCGTTAGGTGGTAAAACTCGGCCCTGCACTTTGCCAGGTTTGCCCCAATGTCCTTGTACACCCGTATTCTGTGCCCTTCCCAACAGCTCGCTTTGGTCTGCCATGCCCAACGCCGGATCCTCTCCCAATCCTGGTACCAGTGTAACTTGCCAATTATCATCCTCGGCTGCTCTCCGGCCTTGGGCTTCAGTCGGAGTGACCTGTGGGTCCTGTCACTCTCCGGTGGCTTGGGGGAGCTGTACCTTCCAACCAAGTTACCCAGCATCTGAGTAACGTAGTCAGTCAAGTCTCTGACCTCAATCCTCCCTGGTAGGACCACTATTCTGTCGCCAAGACCGGTTCTCTTGGTCCTCAACTTTCCCCTTCAGGCTCCCTTGGGTCACCACCAACCTGTTCATCTCTACCTCCAGGGCAATGATCCTGTCGCTCTGGTCAGTTGATACCATTCAAGCTCCTCAATTGTCTTTCTCTGAGCCTCCAGCTTCCTCCCCATCCCATCGAACCCTATCTGCAAGGCCTCTGCCACTTTGACTGCCACCTGGATCGCCACGTTGGTCTCTTCTTTAATGGCAGTTAATTCCTTGGTTCAGAATGTCTTCCATCCCATCTCCAGGGTTGTTGGTCTCCATCTCTTGGGGGTGGATAGGGACCCCTTGCTTTGTGGGTCCGCCAACTCGCTTGTTCGCTGCTTCTGCCTTTTTCCACTGCTTCTGGCTTTCTTGCAGCCTCTTGAGCTACTGCTTGCTGGCACATTGCTTTTCTTCCCTGCCTTTTCTCTTCAGGAGTTGAATCCGTCCGAATTTTTGGGCTCTATTCGGCCAAAAACGCCTATTTTACTGCATTCTGGAGGAGAGCCACCTGATGTGCGCTTGCTCACCACATCCCTGTTACCAGAAGTCCCAACTTGCTGTGGAGAAAGTGTGCTAAAGAACCACCACCTTGAGCAAAGACTTTTAAAAACATGTTTCCAATTAAGGGGTAATTTAGTGTGGCCAATCCACCTACTCGGCTCAGCGTTTTTGGTTGTGGGGGTGAGACCCTCGCAGACATGGGGAGAATGTGCAAACTCCACACGGACAGTGACCCACGGCCGAGATCAAACCTGGATCCTTGGCACTGTAGGAAGCAGTGCTAACCACTGTGCGACCATGCTGCCTCCTTAATCTACTCTAATTTTTAACTTTCAACCTTGTTATTTTACCCCTTTCAACCCGTGTTTGTCGGTCGTGTGTGAGGGTAGGTGAGAAAGGTAAAGTGGGTGATATTAACTTGTTGTTAACCAGTTGTATTTACTGCATATTTAATGATAGTTCTAGTTATAAATTAAGCGATTGTACTTACAATTACAAACCCAGTGACTGTAATTATTGGCCAGCCAAGGGCCAAAGACTTTGGGTATTTTTATAAGAATTATTGGTTAATTTACTTGTGTTATGACTTCAGGGTCTGTGGGGCTGAAATTGACCACACGCTCATCCAGGGTGGTGGGCAGGGTGGTCAAGAACGTAGTCCTTTATTGGGCAAAGCATTAAGAGTCCTTCCTGTTCACTTGCCCTTTATTTTTGCTGTTCTTAATGTTGATCCATGGATGATTAACGGACATGTCTATTTAATGCATCTTTAGCTCAAGCAGGAAGAATCCCAAAGTATAAGGAGAGGTCATTTGCTGGTTTAAACTGGAATGGCAGGCTTTTAGGATCCAGTGGAAGAGATGGGTTGGGGATGCGGTTTAATTGATTGGATGGTGGCCAGAAAATGCCGTGTTCTGCCTGGTACAGTTGGTGATTGGACCCTGCTCTAGTGGGACGCCTTTCAGAATCCTAAGGCGTTTCGGTTTCAATTCTGGCAGCACACAGGGAGAACCGACTACCTCTCTCCCCAGAAAGCCTGCTGCGAGTGCCATCTCTCTCCAGAAAGCCTGAGAATGCCATCTCTCCCCAGAAAGCTGTGAGTGCCATCTCTCTCCCCAGAAAGCCTGTGAGTGCCATCTCTCTCCCCAGAAAGCCTGAGTGCCATCTCTCTCCCCAGAAAGCCTGCTGCGAGTGCCATCTCTCTCCAGAAAGCCTGCTGAGTGCGCCATCTCTCTCCCCAGAAAGCCTGAGTGCCATCTCTCCCCAGAAAGCCTGCTGAGTGCCATCTCTCTCCCCAGAAAGCCTGCTGCGAGTGCCATCTCTCTCCAGAAAGCCTGCTGAGTGCGCCATCTCTCCCCAGAAAGCCTGAGAATGCCATCTCTCCCCAGAAAGCTGAGTGCCATCTCTCCCCAGAAAGCCTGAGTGCCATCTCTCCCCAGAAAGCCTGAGAGTGCCATCTCTCCCCAGAAAGCCTGAGTGCCATCTCTCCCCAGAAAGCCTGAGTGCCATCTCTCCCCAGAAAGCCTGAGTACCATCTCTCCCCAGAAAGCCTGAGAGTGCCATCTCTCCCCAGAAAGCCTGCTGAGAGTGCCATCTCTCTCCCCAGAAAGCCTGCTGAGTGCCATCTCTCCCCAGAAAGCCTGAGTGTGCTATCTCTCCCCAGAAAGCCTGAGTACCATCTCTCTCCAGAAAGCTTGAGAGTGCCACCTCTCCCCAGAAAGCCTGCTGAGTGCCATCTCTCTCCAGAAAGCCATCTCTCCCCAGAAAGCCTGCTGAGAGTGCCACCTCTCCCCAGAAAGCCTGCTGAGTGCCATCTCTCCCCAGAAAGCCATCTCTCCCCAGAAAGCCTGCTGAGAGTGCCATCTCTCCCCAGAAAGCCATCTCTCCCCAGAAAGCCTGCTGAGAGTGCCATCTCTCCCCAGAAAGCCATCTCTCCCCAGAAAGCTTGAGTGCCACCTCTCCCCAGAAAGCCTGCTGAGTGCCATCTCTCCCCAGAAAGCCATCTCTCCCCAGAAAGCCATCTCTCCCCAGAAAGCCTGCTGAGAGTGCCATCTCTCCCCAGAAAGCCTGCTGAGTGCCATCTCTCCCCAGAAAGCCATCTCTCCCCAGAAAGCCTGCTGAGAGTGCCATCTCTCCCCAGAAAGCCTGCGAGTACCATCTCTCTCCAGAAAGCCTGAGTGCCATCTCTCCCCAGAAAGCCATCTCTCCCCAGAAAGCCTGCTGAGAGAGCCATCTCTCTCCCCAGAAAGCCTGAGAGTGCCATCTCTCCCCAGAAAGCCTGCTGCAAGTGCCATCTCTCTCCCCAGAAAGCCTGCTGAGAGTGCCATCTCTCCCCAGAAAGCCTGCTGAGAGTGCCATCTCTCTCCCCAGAAAGCCTGAGAGTGCCATCTCTCTCCCCAGAAAGCCTGCTGAGAGTGCCATCTCTCTCCCCAGAAAGCCTGCTGAGAGTGCCATCTCTCTCCCCAGAAAGCCTGCTGAGAGTGCCATCTCTCCCCAGAAAGCCTGAGAGTGCCATCACTCTCCCCAGAAAGCCTGCTGAGAGTGCCATCTCTCTCCCCAGAAAGCCTGCTCAGAGTGCCATCTCTCCCCAGAAAGCCTGAGTACCATCTCTCTCCAGAAAGCTTGAGAGTGCCACCTCTCCCCAGAAAGCCTGAGTGCCATTTCTCTCCAGAAAGCCTGCTGAGAGTGCCATCTCTCCCCAGAAAGCCTGTGTGTGCCAACTCTCCCCAGAAAGCCTGAGTACCATCTCTCCCCAGAAAGCCTGCTGAGAGTGCCATCTCTCCCCAGAAAGCCTGAGTGTGCCAACTCTCCCCAGAAAGTCTGAGTACCATCTCTCCCCAGAAAGCCTGAGTGTGCCAACTCTCCCCAGAAAGCCTGCTGAGAGTGCCATCTCTCCCCAGAAAGCCTGCTGCGGTGAACAAAAGATGTGCTAAGAAACACTTTCTCTTTTGCTTATTGTTTTAACCCCTTTCCACTCATCTGTTTGTCTGTGTTGTGTGCGTGTGTGCGCATACAGGCTCACATATATCGATATAATATAGTGGGGCGGCAAGTTAAAGTCGAATGTGAAATTAGTTAATAATTAACCAGTTGCATTTATTGCATATCTTATTATAGTTCTTCATAAAAATAAACAGTAATTGTGTTTGAATTTACAAACCTGGTGATTGTAATTATTGGTCAGCCGAGGGACATAGACTTGGGGTATTTTTTAGAAGAATTATTGGTTAATTCACTTGCCTGGTGACTCGGGGACCTGTAGGACTGCTGTTGACCGCACACGAGACCACGGTGTCAAAAGAACACAAAAGGGGAGAGAATGGATGGATGAGCTCATCGGTTGTTAAGGCCGAAACCCAAACTAAATGAGCCGCCGAGAGCAGTAATTATCTGCTTCCATAAATACCACATGAAGGAGGAGGTGTTAAACTGGGCGAAGCAGAAGCGGGAGGGGCAGTGGGATGGTGCCAGAGTTCGGATTTACCAGGACTTGACGGTGGAGTTGGCAAAGAGACGAGCGATGTTCAGCCGAGTGAAGGCGGCACTGTACAACAAGGGGCTGCGATTTGGTCTGGTGTACCCGGCAAAGCTTAGGGTGACGTACAACATCAAAGATTTTTATTTTGAAACGGTGGAGGCGGCTGAGGTGTTCATGAAGGCAGAGGCTTGGGACAGAAGTGAGGAGTGGAGCTGGGAGACAGATCGTGGACTGTGATTGGGGAGCTGGAAAATGTATAAATGTTATAACTTTCTTTTCACTGACCTGTATTGTAACTTACTTGACTTCACATTGTCATAGAATTTAAGTTTTTGTTTGGTTTGATTGGCATTTTTGCTCATTTTTTTTGCTGCAACCGTTCTATGTTATTTAATTGACTTGCATGGGTTGGATTGTTTTTCTTTTTCTTCTGGGACTGGGTGGGAGGAGACAGAATGCCTTTTTGGGGAGGGGGGGGGGACACGGGAGGACGACACCACCCAGCCATCTATCTAAAGTCAGCTAGTGAACGGTGCAGTGAGAGGAGGGCTGCGGACATTGGAGCCTGGTTAGCAGGTTTCGATGGGCCTACGAGGCGAGCAAGTGGAGGGGATCGTTACTAGGTGAGATTTTTTGAGGGGAAGTGCAGGAGGGGATTCTGGGAGGGTGTTCAATGTTAATAATCGAAAGGGATGGGTCAGGCTCATGGAGCAGGGCCCGGTGGTATGATGATGGTGGATAAGAAGGGGGAGGGGTAAGAGACCCTCAGTTAGGATAGTCAAGTGGAACATGAGGTGGTGGGAGGCCCAATCAAGAGGTCAAGCGTGGTTGCGCATCTTAAAAGTTTGAAGGCCGATGTAGCACTCACCTGAGGGTGAAGGACCAAGCGAGACTTAAAAAGGGCTGGGTTAGTCAGGTGCTTCATTCTGGATTTGACGGAAGAGCTCAAGGGGTAGTGGCGGTGATGGTCAGCAAAAAGGTACAGTTCCAGATGGAGAAGGTGGTTGCAGATGAGGGGGGTAGGTATGTGATTGTGACAGAGGCGCTGAAGGGGCGGCTAGTAGCGCTGATAAGTATATATGGTCCCAACTGGGACGATGTGGGATTTGCAAAGGTGTGTAGGATCATCTCCGACTTGGACACACATGAACTGATAGTGGGGGGGGGGGGGGTTTGGAACTTGGTGCAGGAGCCAAAATTGGACAGGTCACAACCACGCTTTCTGGTCCCATCCTGGGGGGGGGGGGGGGGGGGGGGGGGGGGGGGGACTAATGGTGGAAATGGGAGGGGTGGACCCTTAGAGGTGTCTGCACAAGGGAGCGGGAATACTCGTTTTTCTCAGCGGTCCATAAGGTCTACTCGCGGAGAGACTTTTTTGTTGTGGGGAAGGCTTTGCTGGCTGGGGTTAAAGGGTCGGAGTACTCGGTAATTTCAATATCAGATCATGCCCTGCATTGGGTGGATATGGTGCTGGAGAAGGGGATGGTACAGAGACTCAAGTGCGAGGCTTCTGTGCCAAAATTGAAAAAGTAATCGAGGAATATGTAGGTTATAACTGCATGGGTGAAGTGTCGAAGGCGGTTGTCTGGGAGGCTTTAAAGGTGATGGTGAGGGGTTGGGTGATCTCGTTCAAGGCTAGGCTAAAGAGGAGAGGTTGGAACATCAGAGGGTAATAGATGACATGCTGGAGGTAGACAGGAGGAATGCAGGAGATAGGGACCCAGCGCTGTTGGAAAAGAGGAACTCCAGGCGAGCTTTGCCCGACTATCTACCAGGAAGGTGGTACACCAGTTGAGGCGAGCAAGGGGGGCAGTTTACGAGCATGAAGAGAAGGCAGGCAGTATGTTGGCGGGTCAGCTGCGTAGGGAGGCTGCGGCAAGGGACAGTGTCCCCGTGCGGAACAGGACAGGGAAGTTGGTGGTATCTCCAGATTGGATTAACAAGGTATTTAAGGAATTCTATGAGAGGTTGTACAGGTCAGAGCTACCTGGGGGATGCCGGGAGATGCAGGAATTTCTGGATGGGCTGGAGTACCCGAGGTTAGGGAAGGGGAACAGGGCGAGGAGAGAAGGAGCGATAGTGGAGCAGGAGATAAAGGATACGATTGGGAGGATGCAGTCGGGGACGGATGGGTTTCCTGTGGAATATTATAAAAAATTCAAAAATAAGCTGGTACCGCTGGTGGGGATGTTTGAGGCGGCGATAGGGAAGGGGGTGTTACCACAAACTTTGGGGCAGGCATCGATTTCCCTGTTACTTAAGAAAGACAAGGATCCGACGGAATGTGGGTCGTCTAGGCCCATATCACTTTTAAACATGGACGCAAAGATATTGGCGAAGGTACTGGCAGGTAGGCTATAAAATGAAATGAAATTTGCTTATTGTCACAAGTAGGCTTCAAATGAAGTTACTGTGAAAAGCCCCTAGTCGCTACATTCCGGCACCTGTTTGGGGAGGCTGGTAAGGGAATTGAACCCGCGCTGCTGGCCTGCCTTGGTCTGCTTTCAAAGCCAGCTCTTTAGCCCGGTGTTAAACCAGCCCCTTTTATAGATTATTGTCACAAGTGGGCTTCAATAAAGTTACTGTGAAAAGCCCCTAGGAGTGTCTCCTGAAGGTGATAGGTGAAGATCAGACGGGGTTTGTGAGAAGGAGGCAGCTCTTTTCAAACATTAGGGCACAGAATGTGGTTATAGTACCGGCGGAGGGGAAGGAAACAGAGATGGTTGTGGCATTGGGCGCTGATGGGGGTACTTGATGGCTGTTCTGGAGCGATTTGGAATTGGACCCAGATTTGTGGACTGGGTAAAGTAATTATATAAGGAGCCGAGGGCCAGTGTCCGCACAAATAAGTGTGGGACTAGGCAGGGATGTCCTATGTTCCCCCTGCTGTTTGCACTCGCGATTGAGCCATTGGCCATCATATTAAGAAGTTCGGGGGTTTGGAAAGGGATAGTGCAGGAGGATAAAGCATAGGGTGTCCTTATCTGCCGATGGCTTGCTGTTTTACGTGTCAGAACCAAGTGTGTCAATAGGGGGAATACTGGAGCTGCTTTGGGTATTTCTCGGGGTACAAATCTAGACAAGCGAATATTTTGTTGTGTCAGCCAGGGGGGTTGGGGGGGGGGGGGGGGCTGCCATTCCGTAAGGCAGGGACTCCCTTTAAATACCTTGGGGTGCAGGTTGCTCGTGACTGGGGGTGGGGTGCTCCGTAGGTACAACATTTCTAGTTTGGTGGGGTGGGTGCAAGCTGATCTGGCAAGGTGGGATGGTCTCCCTCTGTCACTGGCGGGTCGGGTACAGGTGGTTAAAATGAATGTGCTGCCGCGATTCCGGTTTATTTTTCAATGCCTGCCAATTTTCCTGCCAAAGGCTTTTTCCAGAGAGATTGAGGGAAGGATTACTTTGTTCATATGGGGAGGGAAGGTGGCCAGAATTAAAAAGGTGCTACTACAGAGAGGAAGGCAGGCAGGGGGTTTGGGTCTCCCGAACCTGATGTATTATTACTGGGCGGCGAAGGTGGAGAAGGTGTGGAGCTGGGTCAGAGGGGTTGATTCCCAATGGGTCAGAATGGAGGAGAGTTTGGGTAGGGGGTCAGGATTGAAGGCGCTAGCGACAGCGCCACTCCCAAAGGCTCCGGGAAGATACTCAGGGAGCCCGGTAGTAATAGCTTAGTTGAGAATTTGGAGGCAGTTTCAACAGCACTTCAGTTTGGGGACAGGGTCAAGGGAAATGCCGATTCGGGGGAACCATAGATTTGAGCCAGGGAAGCGGGATGGAAATTTTCTGAGATGGAACGAGAAAGGAATTAGGACACAAAGAGATTTGTTTCTTGGGGGCCGTTTTGCGGGATTGAAGGAGCTGGGAGCGAAGTATGGGGCTGGAGCAGGGGGAAATGTTTAGATACATGCAGGTTCGAGACTGCCAGAAAGGAGATACAGAGTTTCCTAGTAGAGCCGGCTTCCACATTGCTGGAGGAGGTGCTGACAACAGGGGGACAGGAGCTATTTTGGAGGAGGAGAAGGCGCTGCTAGAAGGGACAAGGCAAAGTGGGAGGAATAGTTGGGAGAGGGTATGGAGGAGGGGTTCTGGTGTGAGGTGCCCAGGAGGGTGAACGCCTCCACCTCGTGTGCGAGGTTGGGGCTGATACAGCTGAAGGTGGTGTATAGAGCACACCTTGGCGAGGATGAGCAGGCTCTTTAAGGGGATAGAAGATGTGTGTGAATGTTGCCGGGGGGGGCGCAAACCACATTTTGGTCCTGTCCAAAGCTGGAGGATTACTGGAAGGAGGTGTTTAAGGTAATCTCTAAAGTGGTGCACGTGAAACTGGACCCAGGCCCTCGGGAGGCCATATTCGGGGTGTCGGACCAGCTGGGGTTGGAAACGGGCGCGGAGGCAGATGTTGTAGCCATCGCCTCGTTGATCGCCCGAAGGCGGATCCTGTGCCCTGGCGTGGCGGGGGGGCCTGCTGGAATTCTTCAAGTTTGAAAAGGTCAAATTTAAACTGAGGGGAAGGATGGAGGGATTCTACAATTCATGGGAATTATTCATTATGCTCTTTCGAGAATTGGATCACATCGAACACTAAGGGCGGGGTGGGGGGGGGGGGGGTGGGAAGAGAGAGAGAGAGAGAGAGAGAGAGAGAGACTGTACATGTTAATGGTGACCATGGGTGATTCCGGATTCTTTTTTGTCATTTGTTTATGTTAACATGCGGGCTAATGTTTGGGGTTTGGTGGGAGGATGGGATCGTTATTATTGATATGGGGATTGACATTAAATGAAATGAAAATCGCTTATCGTCACAAGTGGGCTTAAAATCAAGTTACTGTGAAAAGCCCCTAGTCGCCACATTCCGGCGCCTGTCCGGGAAGGCTGGTACGGGAATTGAACCGTGCTGCTAGCCTGCCTTTGTCTGCTTTAAAAGCCAGTGATTTAGCCCTGTGCCAAACATTACATTCGTTACTGATTATTGTTTGTTGTTGGGTGTAAATTTGGGAGAAATTGTGAAAAAAGAAAATAACAAATACTTTTTTAAAAAAGGGAGATTGCAGAAAGTTGCCACACAGAGGGATTTGCATGTTCTTGTGCATCAATCACAGAAAGCTAGCATGTTAGGTCAGTAGGAAATAGGGAAGGCAAACAGAAAGTTGGCCTTCATTTCAAAGGGAATGGGGTATAAAAATGGTGAAGTCTTGCTAAAACTATACAAGGCACCAGTTAAAACACATCTGGAATTCTGTGAACAGTTTGGGTCCCCTTACCAAAGGAAAGACATCCTGGCATTGGAGGCAGCTCAGAGAAGGTTCACTCGGTCCATCCCCAGCATGGAGGGATGTTCTTATGAGGAGAGCTCGAGTACGATAGGCCTGTACTCATTGGAGCTTAGATCTTACTAAGACATATAGAATTGTCAGGGGGCTTTACAGGGTAGATGGTGAGAAGATGTTTCTCCTTGTGGGAGAGTCTAGGACCAGAGGGCATAATCTCATAGTAAGGGAGTCACCCATTTAAGACAGAAATGAGGATGAATTTCACTCTCAAAGATCAGTAACTCTGTGGGTTAGATTTCAGGCAGGAGCGCATGCGGAAGATGGGCTTCACAGAAAACATGTGCGCACACGCGACAGAACACAGCGAACCAGGGTTTACAGAAATGAAAGGAAAAACCATTTTTATTTTTCATTCTTTCTTGCCTATTTACACATTTCAGCGGCAATGTGCCCAGAGTTGATTCTGCCAGTCCCATATGCGCCCAACTGCTCGCTTGCTCCCTTCGCGCCCCCAACCTCCCCCCAACCCCGTGCCCCCGAGCGGGAGAATGGGGCAGAGCTCAGTGGAGCTTTCCCAAGTCAATCTCCAGGGACCCACGCATGTTACCAACAATGCCTGATGAACCGACACTCTTCAACCCAGCCAACCCCCCCACCCCACTCACCGCGCATGGGTCACCGGACAGGGGTATGAATAATGCTCACTCTGCACTGTCCATATCAAACACTCCCAGGCCGTGTACAGCATGGGGTTAGATACAGAGTAAAGCTCCCTCTACACTGTCCCCATCAAACACTCCCAGGACAGGTACAGTACGGGGTTAGATACAGAGTAAAGCTCCCTCTACACTGTCCCCATCAAACACTCCCAGGACAGGTACAGCACAGGGTTCGATACAGAGTAAAGCTCCCTCTACACTGCCCACATCAAACACTTCCAGGACAGGTACAGCACGAGGTTAGATACAGAATAAGCTCTCTCTACACCGTCCCGAGGAACAATCTATAGCGCGAGTTTACCAAGGTGTCGCGGAATGGAACGGAAGGTGCACCAACGGAAGGGGCGAGCGACAGGGCTAAGCGGGCACCGGGGCGAGGCGGATACCTGACGCAAGCGAGGGCACAGGAGAACCAACCAGCCACCTCTCCACACACACACAATCTCTCTGTTTCTCAAGCTTTGTTTCGGGGGTGGACAGGGAGCGCATGGGAGGGGATGATTTCAATATCCAACTACCCCAGCCAGCACACTCAACCGACCACATAAAAGCCCAATCTCTAATTGGCCTCCCTCAAAAAAATGGGAGACACAGCGATCGAGAGAGAGAGAGAGCGAGAGAGAGAGAGAGAGAAAGCAAGAGCGTGCGCGAGAGACTGAGAGAAAGATGCCAACATTCAAGGTACACAAAGAGTAAAAATATTGGGCGACATTAAAAATGCAAGGATTAAAAAACAGACAAATAATATATATATATATGTATAGAGAGAGAGAGAGAGAGACGGACAAAATAAAAATGGAAATCCACTGAAGACCATTGATGGCAAGGGAGCGGGAAGAGAGGTGGGAAGATTCAGCCTCAATCTCAAGGCCCGAGGCCTAGGCATTGGATCACAAGGGCCAAAGGACGAGTCCATGACGCACAGCATGGTGGAGGCAGGAGCCCTCAAGCACAGTTGAGAGCTGAGAGAGAGTGGAAACCAGGTCCCATACCCTCCCTTCCCATCAGCCCCCATTTTGAGATCCCCCTCCCCACCTCCAGTCAGCCTGACCATTTCACCCTCAGATCTTGCATCCCCACCCCGCCCCCCCATTGCCCTCCCTCTGCCCCACTCCCACCCTAAGTCCTTGTGGGAGCGTGTTAGGATGGGGAGGAAACGGTGGGCCAAAACCGGGTGCCAAAGGGTCAAGGGCAAGGCCGGATGGCCTAGGAGCCTCCCATCTGGTCAACTTGGAGTGCGTTCGCGCTGACGGTCAGGCATGGGTCCTTGTGCGAGTCAGGCTTGAACGCCAAGAGATCAAAAGAGCACTGGGCTGCGTCCGCGGGCGGAACCTGCGCAGCCGAGGAGGCACCGAAAGGGTCGGGTCCCTGCTCAGGTGCCTTGTGTTTCCTCATGTGTTTCATCAGGTAGGTCTCCTGTAGGGGAAGAGAGACAAGACAAGGCTTCACATTGGAGAATCTCCCCCAGCGATAGCGAAACCCCAACCCTTCCCATGCCTCCCACCCTACTTCATACCCAGTGTCAGTATTGAGCACTTCCATGGAAAGGTGCAATATGGAACTCCCTCTACAATACCCTGACAGTGTAACCACCCCACATTATACCTTGTGTCAGCATCGAGCCCTCCCAAGGACAAAACGTTGGGTTCCCTTTATAAAACGAGAATCGAACAAAGGCAGAGCACGACTAGCCCCAGAAGGGTGGCACGGTGCCACAGTGGTCAGCACTGTTGCCTCACAGCATCAGGGACCCAAGTTCAATTCAAACCTAGGGTGACTGTGTGGAGTTTGCACATTCTACCAGTGTCTGCATGAGTTTTTCCCAGGTGCTCCGGTTTCCTCCCACAGTCCAAAGAGGTACAGGTTAGCTGGACTGGCCATGCTAAAGTGTCCCTTGGTGTTTAAAGGTTAGGTGGGGTTATGGGTTACAGGAATAACCCCTGGGGTAAGCTGAGGTAGGGTGCTCTTTCAAAGTGTAGACTCAATGGGCTGAACGGCCTCCTTCAGGTATTATTCTACGTCTCACCCACTAAAGTCTCACCCACTTATGCAGAGCTCCCTCTGAAAACGGGAAACTGACAAAGGGGGAACATGCTAACCTTCCTGTAAATAAGGTCATTTGGCATTCTGAATTCTTCGTGTACCCGGACAGGCGCCGGAAAGTGGGGATGAGGGGATTTTCACAGTAACCACTGCCTACTTGTAAGCCTACTTGTGACAATAAAGAACATTAAATTCAAGCCATTTTTACCCAGTGGCAGCATCGAGTACTCTCAGGGAGTACTCCCTCAACATTACCGACAGTGTAACACCTACATTGAGTACTCTCAGGGAGTACTCCCTCAACATTACCGACAGTGTAACACCTACATCGAGTACTCTCAGGGAGTACTCCCTCAACATTACCGAC